>NC_048595.1:449335307-449405156 GCF_003668045.3 Cricetulus griseus
TCTCTCTCTCTCTCTCTCTCTCTCTCTCTCTCTCTCTCTCTCTGTGTGTGTGTGTGTGTGAATATCGACGTGTTGGTGCAGGTGTGAAGGTGGGTGCTCAGGCATGTGTGTTCCCACATATCTGGAAGATGAATGTCACCTTCCGGTGTCAACCCTCAAGCAGCCACTCAACTTGAGGCAGACTTTCTCATTGGCCTTGTACTCTCCAAGCAGGCCAGAGGTTGGCCTGCTGCCCCCATTCCTCCACCTGAGATGACAGCTACAGTCCATCTTAACCACCTTGTGTTACAATAAATCTTTCCGCCAAAAGCCGCCGAGCCCCACTGCCACATGTGTGCTTTAAGCCAGCTGCCCACCAGAGTTAGGCCCAAATGAATACACAGAAACTTGCATTAGGTGCAATGCTGCTTGGCCAATGACTAGGATTCTCATCTGTTAGCTCAGTCTTAATTATCATAAATCTATATATTTTATAAGACTTATCTTTGGATGCCTTATTGGCGTCCCTCCTTGCCGGTGGATCACATCCTGCTGTTGGAGCAGGAGCGGAGGGGAAAAAAAGACCTTGTTTCTCCTTCGCTTAAATATGAGTCTCCTTGCTGTGTCACTTCCTGCCTGGATCACCACTTCTCTACTACATTTCCCAGAATCCTCTTTGACTCCTAGTCCCGTCTAACTTGCTGTCTCATTGGCCAAACAGTATTTTATTTAACAATCAATAAGATAAACATACACAGTACATTCCCCATCAACCTTGCTCAATGAATTTATAGGACTTGATCTCAGGTCCTTGTGTTGTTATGTGCTCTGACGTCATTCAGAGATTCGCCAGTCTAACAGTGAATAAATTTTAACAAAGAGGCTTCTAGACATATATAGGTGCAATTGCCGTTCCCAAATGCAATCAGAGGACACCTCAGTCAGCAGCTTTAAAAGGTTAAGAACATGAAGTTGCATTCTTCCTGTTTGCAAACAGAAGGTAATCTGGTGAAAAACAAGCTTTTGTTTACACAAGCAGAAACATTAGTTTTGTACAAGACCAGGAAGTTACAAAAAAATTTACCCTTTGCAGCCTTTAAAATTTGGCAGCTCATTTTTGCTTTATAGTTCTGTTAAGCACAGTAATTTTAAACTTTAAACATAAAGCTAGCCACCAACATAAGGTTAGCCATCACATTTCTCCCTTGAGTTGTAGCCTGGGTCTAATTCTTGACTCTCTGTCCAAATGGGGACTTAATTACCATCAGCATAATAGTTCATAAGTGGGAGTTTATATAACTGGTTAAGGCCTTAATGATGCAGGAGTGGGGGAGCTAAGTTGACAGCAGAGTTACTAGCCAGGAAGAGACTGAGAGTGAGAATGGGAATCAGTGGTTTTTGTTTGTTTTATTTTGTTTTGATTTAGGTCCTTCTCCCTTTCTGTAAGGTTTTCCCAGAGGACAGCCATGTAATCACCAATGATTTCTGAATGGTTTTCATAGAAACAAAAATTTCCCCTAAAGACAAACAATAACTTCCTTGCTGTGCAAACAGCAGGTCTAGTTCTCCCCCAATGCAATAAAACAATCTTGACTAGAGAATCCATCTATTCTACTAGCTTGGCAATAGATTTTTTTATTTTAATATAAATAGATCCTTCAGTTAGTTGGCTTCCAGGTTTTTGAAGTTAATCTTAGCCATTACTGTATCAGTGGCACCTGCTTTTCCTACCCCTGAGCTTATTATGAGATTTGCATATTTTTCCCTGAACATGGGGGCTGGAAGCGCCTGGGTCCATCAATATGTGTGTTTCTCCCTACTTGACCAGTTATGGTGATAAATATGCACGTGGGGGAACGGGGATGCCAAGACACAGAATCTTTGGAGACTGCTGCACTTGCCAAAATAGGCAAGCAAGGGTGCAAACCCTCAGCACTTGCAAACCAATCAGTTTCACTTGAGAGTGGTGAAGAAATGCATGTCTGTCTGAGGAAGTGCTGGCCTAGCCAGGAGCTGTGAGATACTGATGGCAAGTCTACATTTTCTTTTAAAGGGACTCGAGACATATATCCTCTGAAAGAGAAGGCGGGAGCAGAGTCAGACAAAGCAACATCATTTGTTTAAACCTGCATCAGTCTCATGTTTGGTGGATCTCCCCAGACCTTGGTGATTGGTCCATTTTTTTGCAGTCTTGTCATTATTCCCTGTGATGCACTTAACCTGAAGTTATGTATCCAGATGTGGATGCCATATACATTGACAGCACGGCAGGGATGAGAAGGTCTGGGTGCTTCCAGTAGGGTCCCAGTTTCCTTTAGACCTAATATTCCATCCTCTCTCATTGAGGACAAGGGGCAAGATGCTCTCTTCTGAAACTGCTAGTCAGCTGAATTTAGGATGTTGTCCTCAGGGCCCAGGAAGGCTGGAATGCTAGTCAAAGGCCAAGGGTTGGGGGTTCAAGCTGTGGGATGTATGAATAAGAAGCATCTGGTTTGTTGACCCAATCAATGGACAAGGAGCAGTACTGCTGGGTAGACTGGTTTACATCAGCTTTCAAGCTGTCCAGGTCTCACAGGCATTTGGAACAGTTTGTAGTCCAAAGTTGATTCATGTTTAGTGTCTGCCAGAAAACTGGAAATCTGCTGAGACAGATATAGACTAAGGACAGAAGTTAAAGTTTGAGAACTTAAAGGAAAACCTTACATTTAGAACTTCCATTCAGGAAATAAGCAGTCGGTGGGGAAGCTTAGACTGTTGAATGCCAAGAGTGCTTATCTGGAGTCAATTTGACCTGTGACAGATGAATCCAAGTCAGGACTTCCTGTGTTTACTCGATCTTACCTGAATGTAAAGTTTAAACTAGAAACAAAAGTTTTAGTTATATTAGTATTACCGCCATTTGTAATCCTTATAGAAATCCACATTGTAGATAAAGTAGTAGAGCCATAACTTTGAGTAATATCGAAAGTCTTGAGACCAAAATGTCTTTGAGTTTTAAGTGTTAATATGTTTTCCTCTGTTCATATATGTAATATTATACATTATACATAGTTTATATATTATGTATCTTGTCATAGCCCTCTATTTAAAGTAAAAACTAGAATTGGCTAAGTTACTAGAAGAATCTTTGTATAAATCAAACCAATGTCATTCAGACACATCAATTTTGAGAAGAGTCAAGGACAAATATTTTGGTTCATCCTATGACACCATTCTTAGGTAAAACTGACACAAAGAAGAATCTGTTATTTGGTCATTTTTTAAAAAGCAATTGAACACAGTAAACAAAACCTAATTATGCTGTTATGATTTAGGAATAAAAACATTACAGTTTCAATCATCATATCCTTTTAGTGTTGCTTCCCGTTTTTTCTAATAAACTTTGCCCTCATCTGTAATTCTTACTGTCAGGGTAAGAGTCACCACAATAATTCCATCCTAATCAAAACTATTTTGGATACCTGTTTTATATAAATTTAAAAACATTATTAATTTAAAAACAGGAGTTGAATCCATATCCATGTAACACACACAGTATGTGGCAGTAAATTAAGATTATCTATGCATAGATTCTCAACCATCAACCCCTCTTGCCATAAGTTTTGAGTTAACTTTTATTACATATTTTAAAGATCTTTAACCATACCCAATAAACTTACAAATCTTGAGGTACATAAAGTTTACATAATAGTCTTATAAATCTTGAGATAAAGCAAAACTTTAAGAGAATTAAATGAAAATAAAAAACGTAAGCGATGAGTGTCAATAATCTCCATTGAGATTAGTCTATTCTTTTATTTTGATTTTTTTCTCCTTTCTGTCACATAGTCAGGTTGCCCACCTGACACAGGACATGGATTTTGGAGAAACTTTTAAACAAGCATGTTTAGGTCTGGAGGAGGAAGAGCCACAACCCAACTCTGGAGCCAGCTTTTCATTGCAGTAGAATAGCTTAAGACAACATTTTAATATTATCCATATCTAAAGGACATCCAAATCCCTGAATCCAGTGACCAAGCAGAGGGGCCAGAGTAAGCTGAGTCCAAAGAAGGCTTAGAGATGATTAATAATAATAATAATAATAATAATAATAATAATAATAATGATGATAATAATAATAATAATGCGTTTTGAGCCCTGGCTACAGACTGAGGATGCTGCCAGAAGGAGCAGAGACATGCCCCAACCAGTGAGGAGCTTGGATACACAGCAGTTGTGCCTATTCCTTTGATCCAATCAGGTTTCTGGCTCACATACTGCAACAAACTTATGGACACACCAGAAAACACAGATCCACTAAACAGTGCCTTAAAAATACAGAATATTTGCACAGTAAGGGGAGAACCAGACAAAATCAAACATTGGGTGGCCACTTTCATTCATTCCCAAAATCCAATTTCCATCTCAGCTTTTCCAACAAGGGCCAGCCATGTCCCCTTGGCCCCTCTGACTTGTGAATTAACACTGTGTTCAGCTTTTCCACAAGTCCCCAAAAGTGCTATATAGACAAACAGGATCTTTCCATACATCTCTGGATATTTTCTGCTGCCTCTTCTCACAATCTAGGCATTGAGAACCTGCCACTGGCTTCCTCCAAATGAAGGATCTATCTGATTTCTCAGCTCCCAGTATGCTAGGAACTCTCAGGGACTCGAGGCTCTTTAGAGAAATCAAGGTGTTAATGACCAGAAGCTCCCTCCAAATTCTGGACCTGTACAGTTTGTCTTCTCACAGAATTCTGGAAGCACCCAGGGTCCCAAGACCTCTAGAAAAGGAAGGTGGATCTGGCAGGGCACTCAAGTCCTAATGTTATGGGTCTGGTGTCATTCAGAGATTCGACTGTCTGAGCATTAATGTATTTCAACAAAGAGATTTATCCATACACTGGTGCCAGGAATCCCTTGACTCTGGATTCCCAGATAAAGCTAGGAGCCAACTCAATCAGGGACTTTTATATTATCATCATCAAATTCCATTTGTTTATTTATTTTACATCCCAAACACCGTTTCCTTCCCTGCTCTGCTCCCACCACTCCTCCCACCTCTCCTTTGTCTCTAGCCTTCATGCACTTTTTTTTTTTCTGTTCAGAAAGAGACAGGTCTCCATTGAGAATTAACAAAGCATGGCATATCAAGTTGCAGTAAGACTAAGCACTTCCCTTGTATTACAGCTAGACAAGGCAAGCCAGTATGAAGAAGTTGCTTCAGAGTCTGTGAGTTTCTATGATCCGAGATTAGTTGTTTCTGTGGGTGGGGGTTTTCTTTCAATGTCCTTGAACATTCTAACTCCTACAGTTCTTCTTCTATCTCTTCAACACACTTCCCTGAGCTTGGCCTAATGCTTAGCTGTAGGTCTCTGCATCTGTTTCCATCAATTACTGGATGAAGGCTCTTGATGACAATTGGGATAGTAACCAAACTAACCACAGGAGATAGCCAGTTCAGACTATGTATCCACTACTTCTGAGTCTTAACTGGGGTCATCCTTATAGATTCATGGTGTCTTATTTTTACCATATTTCTACCTAATCCAGAAATGCCACCCTTTCTAATCATCCTTCCCAGTCATCCTCTACCTCTCCATCCACTCCAAACCTAATCCCTCATGTTTCCATCCCCACCTGCTCTGATTGTACCCAGGAAATCTCCTCTCCCAGGGAGATCCATGTGCCTCTGCTTTGGCCCTCCTTTTTACCTAGCCTCTTTGGATCTCTGGATTATAACATGGTTATCCTTTACAGATAATATCCACTTATTCTTGAGTACATACCATGCTTGTCTTCCTGGGTCTGGGTTACCTCACTTAGGATGATTTCATCTAATTCCATCCATTTGCCTTAAAGCAAAGGAACACAAAGTTACATTCTAAGTGCAAACAGAAGGTCATATCACGTAAAGCAAACTTTTGCTTACACAAGCAGAAACAGATGTTTTGTTAGCCTTCTACAAGACCAGACAATTTTAAAAAATTAACCTTTAAGCATGGTGTTTTTAAACTTTTATACATAAAGATAGCCATCAACAAAATGTTAGCCATCACAATGTTTGTGCTTTCATCAACTGTTTTAATAATATCTATGGTTTAATTTTTTAACTCTTTCCTCCTAAGTCAGTAATGCCACTTGTAAAATGAAGTTTTAAGAATGATTATTTTATATTGCTGTCCTTTGAAGAATACTTATTTTATTTTCCAGTCAGCTCTAATGAGCCTTCCATTATCTTTTCCTATCAGGCCTCAAATTCTTTGCTGCATTATTGCCTTATGTGAAATATGTGGTTTAAAATCCTTTCAGAATTTGGGGTTACAGTTTTGCAGTGATGCAAACACATGATTGTCTTCTGAATGTTTAATTTTAAAAGAAAATCAGTGTTTTAGTATTTTGCACTCACTTAGCCCCCTTGGTATAACTGGCCATTTACTGAGAAGATGGACACAAATATGTTCAATATTCCACATTTTTTTCAGATTTACTGAATTATCTAAATGAGGATTCATTGTCAGGCTAATGGTTCAAAATTACTGCATGATTATTTGGGCAGTTAAGTAGAATTAGGCACTCAATTGATTTACCATTTCAATAAATAAACAAGTTCTGTCCATGGGAACAATGATTAGTGAAAAAGAGAAATGGTTGGAGCCGAACTGACTTATTTCACTTCCTGACACTGATTCGCTGACCTTAGGTAAGTTGTGGTTGGAATGTAAAATGAAATAAACAAATAAAAACAATGAAAAAAAACCAAACTTGAATTAAAGCAATACATACATCAAAAAGAGAAAGTTTAAAATGTGCTGAAATAATTTTGAAGGTTTTCAACACAAACACAAATACTTACTTGAAACAATAGATGCATTTACCTTAACTAGAATAGCATTCAATATAATCAAATATTGTAGCATCTCTTGCTGTCTTATAAATTGTCTTTTTTATCTACTGACTAAAAGTTAACAACATGGTAAGATTTAAAGAATAAATGAATGGATGGATGAGTAAATAAAGTTAAGCCATTCTATTTTCTACTGGAGGACAAATAATTTGTGTTTGCCTGCTACTTAATCCTCTTCCAAGATAATCTTGGGCTTTGGGGATCTCTTTGGACACTCTTTTTGTGAGGGTTGGAAGTGCTCATTTGCGTTTTGAGAGTCACCATTCAGTTCATTTTTGGCAATCATCAGGCAGATTCTTTTGGAATATCAAACACGTTTTGCCTAGAGTCATCTTGGCTGTCCATGAGTCATCTTGGAAATCTGTGGGTATTCAGGATTTAGGCAAGTATCCTCCTGGCTTACAGGAAGTCAAGTGCTTTATGAAATACCAAAGGATGATAACAATCTTTGCATTGACTGTTTTTCTCTGTCAAAAAGGTTTTGTTTACACCTATTCTATTTATCCCTGCTTACATCAAAACCAAGAATAGAATAATGTTGTCTATAAAATTAGATAGCCAATGTGAGCTCCCTCTCAAGCAATGACAACTGGGCTAGTGTTTTCTGTGTTTTCCCAGCTTGACTCTCTCTACCCTTTCTGCATGTCTACTCAGACATGTCTGAGACATGTCTCTTTTCTCCTGATCTAAAAGAAATGAAAGCACAACCCTATCCAGGACTCACTGTCCTTGAGTGTCCTAAAATTATTCATGATCCCCAGTTGTGCTAATGTTTGTGCAATGATTTTGGCCATGTGTTTCCAAACCCTACAGTGAATGTCTTTCTCCCTTGCATTTTTTTTTTTTGAATAGGGGTTATATTTAGTACCTGCTGTTTTCAACTGACTGGACTGCAGTTGAAATTCTTAGATATCAGAAAATGTCCCTTCAAGATCATCTCACTTTTATGGAAAGAAATTCAGCCCAAAATGTAAATTAGGAAAACTGTTTATGAATATCCTACATGCAGGTTCCTGAGACAAGGGGCAGCTCCACTGGTGGGTGAGGATGACCCCGACTGCAACAGCTACATGCAAATACGAGCAGAAATGATGATAGACAGCATTTACACAAGTTTTTTTTTTTATTTTCTAAAAACTTACTTAAGTGCTGTGAAAAGTACTAACCCCTGTGACCCCACAGTAACTTCACAAGGAGCTATTAAACTTATTTTGTAGTTGAAGAAACTGAGATATTATGTGTAGCAAATCTCACACCAAGAATTGGTATGAATAGTCTTTGCACCGAGGAAGAATGTTTACAACATTTCAGTGTAAATTAAATTTCTAAGCCAATGATGACAAAAATAATGCCATCTTTCTCCTGATTAGGACCTTTCTTTTCTAAGGAACTAATCTAGATAACTAAGTATCAATGAAAATATATTTATACCCAATATTTTATTTAAAATGTTTTGTCAACTAACATCTTTTATTCCTGACAATTTATATATTTTATTATAATAAATTTTAGGTTTACTAGTGAAGAATAGGTTTTGAAATTCTACAACATTTTAGGTAATCACTAAAAAGTGGTTATTGACTGGGTTAAGCATAATGATGCAAAACAGAATTCAAGTGTACTCTGTTCTAGCTGGCTTTCCTGGGGTTGGTGTAATGCTTATGACAGGACAACAGAATGGGAGACTGTTTGGAGGAAATAAATGTCCTGGAAAGAGGATAAAGTAGGAACAAGTAAATAATGAGAACAAATATAATAACATACACATGAAAACTCCACAATGAAATGTACCAATTTAAATCTCCACTTTAAAAGATTAATTTTAAAATCTCATATTCTATCCTTAGCATATTTTTGGCTAGGATGTACTTAATGTTAGTATTCATGTATCTGTACTAGCCTGTCCTTGGGGTTCTGACAGGCTATGCCTCAGCTGCAGCCACTAAGAACACCACCTGTGCACATTCACTATGTTCCTTCTAAAGGTCCCTGCCTACCTCCATCCTCTCTCTCTTTTTCTTTCTCTCCCTCTCTCTGTATGTCTGTCCCACCCTCTGTCTCTATGCCTCTCTGTCTCACTTTCCTCTCTCTATCCTGCTGCTCCTGTCCCTGGAGGAGGATGGTCTCCCCTCTTTCCCTTTCCCCTTTGTATGATCATTTTCCTTAATAAAAAGCCCCTCATCTTGAACCCTGTTGCATGGCATCTTTGTAACATGAATAAATAAATGACCCACGGACAGATATTGGGGCTTGAACTGAATATTAGAAAAGCAAAGCATCTAGACACTATCTTCTTACGTCTGCCTCAGGCTGGATGGGCTGATCCTGTCTCCACTAGCTCTCAACAAGCCTCAGATTATAACCTCTCCTCAGTGTGGCTGGGGAATGAATGCCTCTCTGAGACCTTGCTTCTGTCTTATATACTTCCCTAACATTGGGATTAAAGATGTGAGTTATAATTCTCTTTTAGACTGATTCACTCTTGAGTAGATGTGGGTGGCCTTGGATTCACAGAGATCTGTCTATTCTTAATCCTGTGTCCTAGAGTTAAAGATATGTACCACCACTTGCTAGCTTCTGGCTACTGGTATTAAATGTATGTGCCTGACTTCTATGGCATTTGACTGACTTTGCTTTCCTGAATCCTCAGTCAAGCTTTAATAAATCATAAATAATATATCACTGTACATGTTTCTCTTACATGCTCCTTTTCTTTAATTACAATGTTTACTATAAAATACATTAGCTCTATTACATATGTTTTTCTTCTTCAAAATATTTTGGTCCATTTAGAAATACAATGTGTACAAAGTCAATATGACAGCAAAAAGGGACTAATCACTCAAAAATCATTTCCAATATATAGTTCATGAAGCATGAATATTTCCAATTAATAAAAGTATGATGTCACTTATTTTCAATTTTTTAAAAGACATATACATATACTGAGATATGTATAATCCTTGTGAAATCATTGTTTTAGACATCAGATGCATTAAAATTTTTAGTGTATTACAAAACATAAAATTAGTAAAGGGCAAACAAATTTGATAAAATACTTTATATATTAAGGACAACACATTTAGGTTCATTTTCTAAAATCTAAAATGTATTGTTATCATGTGTATATATGATGCATGTATATGGAGGAGTGAATGGCATGGTGTGTGTGGAGGTCATGGGAAAATTTCGTGGAGTGCTTTCTTGTCTCCTTCTAGCTTATGTGGGTTTAGGGTAGGACGCATGGTGGGTGTCATGCTCCCATAGTGGGCAGTTGATGCTCTTATACTATAAGCCATTTTGCTGTCCCTAGGCTTAGGTTTAAAGGATGATGTGGAATTTTTTTTTCTATCTTAAAATTTCTTAAGTGTGGAGTCCGGACTCCCCTCATCCCTGTCTACACTCTGCCCTCTGACCTGTAGTGGGCGCCTGAGCCTCAGTGGGTGCCTGAACCTCAGGTGAGTCCGGGCACTGCTCTGATCCCCCCTCCAAATTTCTATACCTAAGAATAATAGGTTTAGAAGAAGGTGAAGAAATACAGCTCAAAGTTACAGAAAACATATTCAACAAAATCATAGAAGCAAACTTCCCCATCTACAGAAGGATATGCCTATGAAAGTACAAGAAGTTTACAGAACACCAAACAGACTGGACCACAAAACGAAGTCCCCTTGACACATAATTATCAAAACACCAAACCTACAGAATAAAGAGAAAATATTAAGAACAGCAAAGGAAAAAAGGCCAAGTAACATATAAAGGCAGACCAACTAGAATCACACCTGACTTCTCAATGGAAACTTTGAAAGCCAGAAGGTCCTGGATAGATATCCTACAAATACTAAGGGAGCATGGATGTCAACCTAGACTACTGGACCCAGCAAAACTTTCAGCCATGATAGATGGAGAAAACAAGATATTCCATGACAAAACTAGACTTAAACAATACATATCCACAAATCCAGCACTACAGAAATTTCTGGAAGGAAAACTCCAACCCAACGAAGATAACTACACTCACAAAAACATAGGCAATAGATAATCCAATTTTACCAAACACAGAAAAAAAATACTGGAGGGTGAAATACACACAATGACACCACAACAATAAATCCAAAACAAACAAGAACCAACAATCAATGCACATTAATATCCCTCAATGTCAATGGTCTTAACCTGCCCATAAAAAGATACAGGCTAACAGAATGGGTACGAAGACAGAATCCATCTTACTGCTGTATACAAGAAACACACCTCAACTTCAAAGACAGGCGTTACCTCAGAGTAAAGGGTTGGAAAAAGATTTTCCAATCTAATGGGCCCAAGAAACAAGCTGATATAGCAATCCTAATATCTAACAAATTTGTCTTCAAACTAAAATCAATCAAAAGAAATGAAGAAGGGCATTTCATACTCACCACAGAAAAAGTCCATCAAGATGAAGTCTCAACCCTGAACATCTATGATCCAAATATGAAGGCACCCACATTTATAAAAGAAACATTACTAAAGATGAAACCACACATAAAACCACACACACACTTAGAGAAGGAGACTTTAACACCATGCTTTTACCACAAGACAGGACCACCGGACAGAAATTTAACAAAGAAACAAAGGATATAACAGAAGTTATGACCCAACTGGGTTTAACAGATATCTATAGAACATTCCATCCAAACACAAAAAATTATACCTTCTTCTCTAAAATTGACCACATACTTGGCAGCAAAGCAAACCTCCACAGATACAAAAGAAGTGAAATAACCCCCTGTATCTTATCAGATCACCATACTTTGAAACTAGAATTCAACAGCAATACAAATTGCAGAAAACCTACAAACTTGTGGAAATTGAATAACACCCAATTGCACCATTCCTGGGTTGAGAAAGAAATAAAAAAAGAAATTAAAGACTTTCTAGAATTTAATGAGAATATAGACACAACATACCCAAATTTATGGGACACTCTGAAAGCAGTGCTAAGAGGAAAGTTCATAACACTAAGTGCCCACATGAAGAAACTGGAGAAAAGTCACATTAGAGAATTAACAGAACAACTGAAGCTTTAGAGCAAAAAGAAGCAAACTCACCAATGAGGAGTAGATGCCAGGAAATAATCAAACAGAGGGCTGAAATCTATAAAGTAGAAACTAGGAAAACAATACAAAGAATCAATGAAACAAAGAGTTGGTTCTTTGAGAAGATCAACAAGACAGACAAACCTCTATCCAAACTAACCAAAAGGCAGAGAGAGAATATGCTAATTAACAAAATCAGAACCGAAAAGGGGGATATAACAAAGGACACTGAGGAAATCCAGAGAATCATCAGGTCACACTTTGAAAACCAGTACTCCTCAAATTGTTCCACACAATAGCAGCAGAAGGGACATTGCCAAACTCTTTTTACGAGGCTACAATCACTTTGATACCCAAGCTACACAAAGATACAACTAAAAAAGAGAACTACAGACCAATATTCCTCATGAACATGGATACAAAAATACTCAACAAAATATGGGGGAATCGAATCCAACAACAAATCAGAAAAATAATCCATGAAGATCAAGTAGGCTTCATCCCTGGGATGCAAGGATGGTTCAACATACGAAATTCCATCAATGTAATACACCATTTAAACAAACTGAAAAAGAAAAACCACATGATCATCTCACTAGACGCTGAAAAAGCCTTTGACAAAATCCAGCATCCCTTCATGATAAAGATCTTGGAGAGAACAGGAATAACAGGAACATATCTAAACATGATAAATGAAATATACACCAAATCAATAGCCAACATCAAACTAAATGGAGAGAAACTCAAAGTGATTTCTCTAAAATCAGGAACAAGACAAGGCTGTCCACTCTCTCCATACCTCTTCAATATTGTACTTGAAGTTCTAGCTAGAGCAATAAGACAAGAAAAGAGGATCAAAGGGATACAAATTGGAAAGGAAGAAGTCAAACTTTCACTATTTGCAAATGATATGATAGTTTATATATGTGACCCCCAAAAACTATACCAGGGAACTCCGACAGCTGATAAACAGACATTGAAATCTTCAATTAATAAATGGGACCTCCTGAAACTGAGAAGCTTCTGCAAGGCAAAGGACACAGTCAATAAGACAAAACCACAACCCACAGAATGGGAAAAGATCTTCACCAAACCCACATCTGACAGAGGGCTGATCTACAAAATATAAAATGAACTCAAGAAGCTAGCCACCAAAACACCAAACAATGAAATTAAAAAGTGGGGTGCAGAACTAAATAGAGAATTCTTAACAGAGAAATCTGAAATGGCTGAAAGTCACTTAAGAAAGTGCTCAAAATTCTTGGCCATCAGAGAAATGCAACTCAAAACAATTCTGAGGTACTACATCACAACTGTCATAATGGCTAATATAAAAAATACCAATGACAATCTATGCTGGAGAGGATGTGGAGAAAAAGGAACACTCCTCCATTGCTGGTGGGAGTAAGGACTTGTAAGACCACTCTGGAAATCAGTATGGGATTGCTCAAAAAAAAATGGGAATCAATCTACCTCAAGATCCAGCAATTCCTCTCTTGGGCATACACCCAAATAATGCATGTTCCTACAACAAGGACATATGTTCAACCATGTTCATAGCAGCATTGTTTGTAATAGCCAGAACCTGAAAGCCCCTCAACTAGATGCCCCTCAACTGAAGAATGGATAGAGTACTACTCAGCAGAAAAAAAAGCAATGGAATCTTGAAATTCACAGGGAAATGGATGGAACTAGAAGAAACCATCAACCCCAGACTGCTGTCTGGGAAGCCAGTACAGGACTGATCCAGATCCTTGAACATGGATGTCAATGAGGAGGTCTCTGCACTCCCGGGGGCCCCTGGTAGTGGATTAGTATTTTTCCCTGTGTAAGAAAGGATTTTGAGAGCCCATCACACATGAAAGGATGCACTCTTGGCCTGAACAGATGGGGAAGGGCCTAGTCCCGGCCTGGGATGATGTGGTGGACTTTGGGGAGCCCCCGTTGAGGGCCCTACCCTGCCTGGAGAGTGGAGGGTGGATGGGGTGGGGAATAGGTCTCGGGTGGAGGAGGTGGGTTGGGGATGAGGGGAGGGAGAGGGAGAAGGGATTTACATGTGAAACAAACTTGTTCCTAATTTGAACTAATAAAAAAAATAAAAAAAAATTCTTAAGTGAGTGTAAATGTCAGTGTGGCAATATTTATTTATTTGAAGTTTTTGGTTGATTCTCTTTTTATGATAATGCTTCTTATCTAAAACCAAGGACCGTATCCTTCAAGATAAAAGAGAAGAAAATGGACTCAATGATCTTTATTTGAAAATTCTAGGTTTTGTAAATCTGAGGATTCACGGTCTGATGGTATTTGGTTATCCATTCCTGTGTAACACTACGTCGGCCACAGCAGTCATCTTTGTTTGTTTCTGACTTATGGGTCACATTTGGGAGAGCCTTGGCTGACTGCTGAGAAACAGTTTCAGCTGGAATTCTGGAGATCCGGAAGTTCTCCTCTGCATCTGTCTCCTCCATGGCCCTGGCACTTTCAGAATATTTTTACCTAAGCCAATTTTCCTGGAGAGCCGTCATGTTGAGCTCATGACTTTTCAGAACATGGCAGTCATAATGTTTGGACTTCATATTTGGTGGTTCAGGTTCCCTGGAGTTGAAGGTAGAATAAGTTCCTGATCCAGGTATGCAACCAGCCCTTTCTCCCACTGGCTAATATTCTAAGCAGTTCTGCTCCAACACAGGTTCTGGGAAAGAAAACACAATAAAATAAACAAACAAACAACAACAACAACAAAGAAAACCAAAACCCACCATATTATGGAACTACACTTACAGAATGTTTTTTTTTTTCCAGAATGATAATTGCTTTTTTTTTTTTAAAGACACTTTTAAAAGTGTCAGTTTTCTTCTTCCTCCCAGGAAAGAGAGCTGCGTTAATTAACGAATGCCCTACAGTACACTTTCAAGTGAGAAAACTTCAGAGACCTTGGCTCCCAAAGGCCAGAGCAAACACAAGCCTGGCAAAAAGTTACCTGAATCCCTTTCTCTGAGATGCAGAATGCAAACTGTGCGGGCTCCTTTCCCAACACAGAAAACATTATAGCAAACAAGGGATTTGAATTTAGATGTTTACTCAGCTTCTCCGAATCCCGGGCACTCTTTTGTTCCACATCTCTGCCAGAAGATCTGCTGTTTTTCTTATACTTTGGCTTCCCATGTCCCCTAAGCTAATATGCAGTCCCTGGCAAATTACAGCTTTCAGAACTGGAGCAGAGACTGTGGCTTGAGGGGTAAAATTAACTCTACCCGCTGATTATGGACCCCCTCCCCGTTCACCAAAATGTACAGTGGAAGGCTTTAAAAACTATACATATGCATGCACACGGAAATTTACATGATCTTGGGAGTCAGTTTAAGTAGACATTAAAAGCTAGATAAATAAAGCAGAGGTTTCCCAAAAGACAGACCCCTCAAATCTTATATTTTGACGTGTAATGTATTTTGTGATCATTCTGCTTTTGTGCCTCTGTAGAATATCTTGTGTGCTATTTTTCATCCCTTATGTCCGTAGAAAATTCTTGGTGAATCTATTGCAAGCCACTATGTCACTTGTAGGTTCATATATTTCCTCCTTTAATCTGGTCACATATCTTTCAAATTGTCCATGATTAATCTAAATGTAATAATAAAATTACAGTGAGCCACTGATTGTTATAGCATTCACATAATCCTTTTGATGGACTTTGAAAGTGATAAGGAACAGAATGTATTTGCAGATATTTAGATGCAAATATACCCTTAAACACACAGATCTACAGTACAAAAATCTATTCGTGTAAGGTCCATTACCTTTGTTTTAATGTTGCTCTGCACTAAGATATCCTAAAAAGCAATGCATTTGTCATGGTATCATTCACTTTTCTATCCTGTGGTATTGGTATGCAGTATCTTCGGTGGAAAGTGTCAACCTGTGCTAATTGAAATGTTTATAAAATGTGGATTCTGAAATATTAGAGTTTAACAGTCCAATAGTTCTTTAATGCCCTGTGTTTTATTAATGAAATGATTTATAGAAATATTTAATCTCACTGATTTACCATTAGCCTTAATGACTCTAGTTATTAAGTACTCTGTTTCCAAAGGCTATGAAAGCATTCTTGGCAACTGTGTAGTATTCTGGGATGAGTTATTTTTGCAGAGATACAATCAATGCTGTGGGAAGCTCATTGCTCAAGCGCAACAGTGCTATTCATGAGTATAAACTTGATGACTCTTTCTGCAATTTTCATAACATGGCTTTTTAATTTATAAGAAATTTAATATTGATTATGAAAACTATCCCAGAGAACTATTAAGCACATTTAGATGATATATTCATATATTTTTCATATTAATTAAACAATACTTTGACAGCAAACCATTTAAAAATACTTAAACTGATTCTTGAGCAGTTTGTAGATTTCCTCTATAGAGAAAAAAAAGCACATATATTTAGTTCCTACTGTCTGGAAAAGTGTTTCAGAACAGTATCACCATTCTTTAGAGTCATCTTTGAATAATAAACCAAGGCCAGTAGATATATTAGGTCAACTTATAACAGTAATTTCTCTTCCTATACACAAAAATCTCACATTATATCTGAATAATTTGGCTAGATGTTGTAAAACCCATTTTCACGTTGTCTATATGCAAAATGATAAAGGAAACAATTTGTTTATGTCAGATCCTGAAGAAAATCATTTCTAAGGGTTCACCTTAACACTCTTAGATGTGAGGAATGCTTGTACCTCTTTTGGATTTTATTGAACATGGTGCATAATCAATCTGTAGAAATAAACAAAAACATGGAACCAGAGCAGAAGAATATGTCCTGCTGTAAGCTATCAAAATGAAATCCCAAGCCACTCAACTGTTGAAAATGGCATTAAACGGATTTACTATTATTACTGTGTGTTTTTCAAGTTGTGGTATTAGTGTACAATATGTCATAGTAAGTAACTGGCAAGATAAAATGACATAAAATATCAGTATTATGTGGTTTTCCCCCACCAAAATGATATATTTCCTCTCTCTTGTTAGATTTCCACCACAGCATAGGATTGTCTTTGCCTTAATCATGGCATCTGGATATGAATTATGTGGGAGAGTCGATGATTAATCAGAAACTTGGGGATTGTATGAAAACCCCCTGTCAGTTAAACAAAAGGCCTTCTAGATTTTCATACAAGTAAGTGAGGAGGAGTCCATGACATTACCGAAAGAAAAACATAACCTCAAGGTTTTTATTCAGATTCAGAAAGGAATTTAGAAGAGATTGTATTCACTGGCAGCAGGTCAAAGGCATGAGATATGAGCCTTCTAATTCCTGAAGACGACCATAAGTTTTGAGGATCGGTTTGCTTTTTAGTTATACTAAGTTCCTCAAAGTAAGGAAGGGGCCCATTTAAGTTTGAAGCATTAACACTTTGATAACATTAGAAAATAAATTAATTTTGGCAAGCTCTTGCTTTTTATTTTACAGAATACCTGAAATTATTGAAGAGACTGAAGGCATTCCATTGCTCGATATTCATGTTTGAGGCATAACAAAAATGATACCTAACTTTAGGAGATATTTGTGATAAAGCAAAAGACTCATTATAATCTGTTAAGATATTTATAGTTTTGTGTGGGACTAAAAAAGAAAACTCAAAGCATGAATAAATGCAAATGAGCTCTAGGTTGTTTGGAATTAATAATAAAGAAAAGATTTCTGGAGTCAAATGGATGCAAATAACTTCAGCAGAAACTTAATATACAGTCAGAGTTTTTAGAGAAGCCAATGTATATGCTAAATGATGAGTTGTTTTTTAGATAAAATTATTAGCTCTTTCTTTCAGCTTAAGCTTACAGAGAATGCAGCGAAGAGTACACACATTGTATCTTGTACAAAATGAGACAAAATTAAATTCTAAACTATGGAAAAACCCAATTAAGGATTAGTAGGTAAAGCTCATATTGCTTGGGGTTTTGTTTTTAGTGTCAATGAACAAAATAATTACAAGGCTATGATTTTAAAAATTATTTTATTTTTGAGTTTATGATATAATTACATAATTTTTCCTTTCCCTTTCTCCCCTCCAAGCCCAAACATATTCTCTTCCTTCCCCTATTTCAAATTCATAACCTTTTTATAGACAATTTCCTTATGTAAAAACTAAATATGAAAAAGTTTTTTAATAATTTTGTTATGACACTTGACATTAACACAAACCTACTTAACCCCATTATTTACTGCAATATGAAGAGTCATGGATTTGCTAACAGAGTATTAAGGTATTACATGATAATGGACACATCTTATATTCACCATTTTCAATACAGGTTTTGAACACATTTGTCTTAACAATTTCATTTGAGTTTATAATACTGTGGTATAACTGGTGATTCACAAATACATAAGCAGATAGGGTTCTGGTATTTTTATTAGGGAAATGTGCCTACTTATAGTGCACATAGCCAACAGGCAGGAAAACAGAGCAAGTCTAAGCAATAGCGAGGAAAGAGAACTACCATGTGCGTTTCTGTCTCTTTAAACCTTTTCCATGTCACCCTGACATCACCTTGACCACACTTGGATGGGCGTGGTCGGGCATATGTGTAGCCAGCCCTTAGGAGGAATGGTTACAGTGCCTCCCCACACTTTGGAGAATCTTTAATGCCTTTGGTTAAACCAACAGGTCTGACAAACTTTTATTGCCAAATTATCTCTTTCTAATGTGTATAAGAATTTTGATGGTGGGTCTGCATTAAAAACTGGAGACTGATTTGTCAGGTCATACTGTAAAGGCCTCTGATTGTCTATTTTTTTTTCTTGGTATGGAGGATTGACTTTAGAGGTAGAATGAATTAGGCTTAGATATTATGCTTTACAGACTGTATGGGTTTATTCAAGTGTTTTGGCTTTCTTATTATTGGGTATCACTTCATTGAGACAAGAAAAATAAAAGTATAATAGCCTACCTAAAATGGCTAATATAAAACACTAAAATATGCATTCAGAAAATTGAAAGCCTCATTTAACCATGAGTTGAATAAATATTATATGTTATATTGATCAGCTAAAATGTTTTGATCCATACCTGTATTTAACAAATATTACCTCTTACTTCTTCAATAGAATCAAATTGAAAAACTAAGATAAAGATTACCTCAATGTATCCAAAACAAAAAAGATTAGAGTACTTTTAGAGTACTTTATAGTATTAGGCTATTTTTAGAAATGGGTATTTCTAGAACTCTATATTGAACTAAAAATCTGACTAGAGTGGTATATTTTTATTATTTATTAAAGCTTACCTGATGATTCAGAAAGCAAAGTCAGCCACAAACTATAGAGGTCAGTAGGTGGTAGCTAACACCTTTAACCCCAGGATTCAGGAGACAAAGGCAGATGGATCTCTCTGAGTTCAAGGCCACACAGGGATACATTAGAGTGAATCAGTCTAAAAGAGAATTTAATGCACACACCTTTAATCCAAGTGCCTGGAATCTAGGAGGCAGTGGTGAACACCTTTAATCCTAGGACTCAGGATTAAGAGGTAGATGGGTCTCGGTAAATCCAAGGCCACCCAGATCTATAAAAGATTGATCCAGTCCTAAAGAGAAACAGCTCTCACAAAGATGATCTCAGCATCTTGGATCACACACCTCTAATCCCAGCATTAGGGAGGTATATAAAACAGGAACAAAGTCAGTATCAGGCATTCATTCTCCAGCCATGTCCAGAATAGGAATGTACTAGCCCTTTTAGAGATAAGAGCTCTCTGGTAGCTTGTCTGCCTTGATTCCCTGATTTTCATGTTGAACCCCAATATCTGTCTCTAGGTCCATGTATTTTTCTTGTTACATCTGACCCTACTTTTGTCTTATAATCTATGATAATTCTGCTTAAAGGTTGTGCATGCAGTTACTGTGAGGTTCCATAAGGAAATAATCTAATGCATGGCCTTCAATTCCAATGTGAACAACTTCAAACACCCTTTATACTGATTTGCACCCACAAATCCAAAGAACACGGGTTCTTCCAAATCTACAACTATTTTTAAACAAATTTATTGTGAAAGTGTCTACCACTTGTCACAACGTGTCATCATCACTCAAAGGGAAAAATTCAAATGAAAATTAAAAGAAACAGAATCATTCACTGAGTAATTTACTCATAGTTATCTTGAAAGTTGAAGGACCAGATGGACTAGGTAATGCAGTACAATCAAAATTAAAAGAATCAAATGTCTTTGACTCATAGGATACTGAAAACTAGAAGAAATAAGTTTAGTTTTTTGAGACAGGACTTCACTATGTAGCCTTAACTGTCATAGGACATTCTGTACAGACCGGATTGTCCTAAAATTCCAAGAAATCCACCTGCTTCTGCTTCCCAAGTGCAACAATTAAAGGTATACCCAGATAAAATTGGGTTTTAAGCTAATATTTTTTAATTCGGCACTTCTTAGGCACACTCTGTTCAAATCTATAGTTAACTTTTACATTATTACTATTGATTATAATTATTATAAAACATTAATAAAATATATTTTACTATATATGGACTCATGATAAGTCCATTTGATTTTGTCCAAATACATATATATTCTTAGGTCACACAATTTGGTATCTGGTAATAAGTTAAAGAGAATATCTCTGGGAAATAAAAGTTCTCCTTTTTAAGGAGTCATTAATTGCTTTGGATCTTTATTTAGGTGTGGGGCACTGTGAGATTTCTCCCACTCTCAGTGACTTGCCAACTGGTATTTGTATCATGCAAGTCTTGTTTTGACATCCATGAGATGTCATGGGTAAAAATTCCCTATTATACATGTGAAGGCTGTAAGGCTGTTCCCCAAGCCTTAGCTGTAGATGTTGTGCTGTATTGTAACAATGGGGACTAAGCACCCCACAGTCAGATTTTCTCTGTGGAGGGGCAGGCTCTATGCAAGTATAAGCATCGAGGTCACCAGACTACCAAATAATGGTGTTTCATATCCCAGAGCTGGAGTTTCAGGTGGATGTGAAGCATTCATGATGTATATTTTGAGCTTATATCATGTCCTCTGCAAGAACAGTGTGGGTCCTTTACTGCTGATCCAGACCTAGTCTTTAAACTTTATCATTATCAGCTCATGGTCGTGGAGACAGGATGATGGAATGGAGTATGATGTGGCTAGGTTGTACATGTCCTCTACCACCATGATCTCTTTGTAAATGTCACAATCCATATACTAAATTTTATTTTGTGTAAAATCAGAATATTATGATTCCTAATAGAGATTTTACTAAAAGGAAAATTAATCAACCTTCAAATTTACATGAACTCATTTCATTTGAAAGATCCTAGTATCTTCTGCCATTGATTATTTTTGTTACCTTATTTATTTGAAAAATACAGGTAAATATATGGATAATAGTAATTCTGAGAAGATTATAATGTTTATGAAAACTGGCAATCATTACGGATATATCTGTAGATATAACCACCCTTAAACACAAAGGTGACTATGTTAATATGCATATCCATCATTAACACTATCCTAATATATGTTTTATATAAAAGAGGTACAATTTAGTATGAGATATACTCAGAGTAAGTTGTAGCAAACATGCTAAAAACAAGCTCATGGCATGACAAATTACTGGGTAAGATCCCTAGGATGTGATCATATAAATGGTTTTCTTTGTTACTATCTGATTTTATCTTTGGGTTGAGGGTATGCATTCTCTAGTCGGATTCAAACATGTTGGTCATTGTTTCCATTTTTCTGGCAAGAAGAAGACAAGAAAATTGAAGACAATCTACCAATTCTTCATTTATCGTGGGACATGTAATTCTCTGAAAGGAAATTGGAGCACATTTAGCAGAAAGAAGGGATGTCATGCACAAACACAGAGTTCTTCACTGTAGCTAATGACATTGTTCAAAAGGAAAGTTATCAAACACATCATGTAGTGGCGACCAACTCCAGTAGTGAGTAACTAGTTTGATGCATGGATAGATTTTAAAGTACTATAGAAGATGATTTAAAGCTATTTCAATTTTCCTATTTTCAATGTTATATTCTTTTTGGGTGCTTATCTTAAATTTTTGTAAGTCAAAATTGAGAATATTTGCCACATTCATTATCCTATGAATTATTTTATCTTTTGCAGTTCATGGACAAAACCTAAGCAATTTGAGAAAGAAAAACAACAGACTGCTAAATCCCTTTACTTACTATAATACTATGTATGGCCCAATGATTTTAGAGACTAGTGTAAAACATTGATATATGATACTAAAGTGGTTTCTTCTTCCCATCATAATTGGGTGCATGGAGGCACAGACTGGAGATGTGCCAGAAGTATCTTTATTTCACATTGTATTATGAGGGCACATACATTTGCAATGCCGATGAAGTACCCACTAAGCTACTCTGTCTGTTCTACAAAAGGGATTCTGATAGAGCACTCTGTTCGTAAGCCTTAGGGCTTGTCCTTAGTACATTTGCCATGTTTTTTTTTTTTCCTTTTTCATTTTCCTCAAAGATTGCTTAATTCTGTAAAGACTGTTCATTTTTTTTCTAAATTCAGGATCACTTCATCTTGCATTGGACCTTACTAACTAATCTTCACACATTGTCCAATATATCATCATCTGAAAGTCATTTATATCAGTATTAATAGAAATAATGTGCCCTTTCCTTTACAAGGAGACATTGAAGTGACTATATCCAACACACACTCACTCATGAGGATAACACTCACATGCTTTATTCTTGAAGATCACCATGAAGATCTTCATATTGACAACTGAGTAATTGTATAAATCTTCATCTTCCTGCCTTTATTTGTAGGCCTGATTATTTCTCAATAACTTTTATTCTATACAAAACATTTTCCTTCTGTTGGTAATTAATGAACATTTAAATGACTGCTTTTTTTTTTTTTTTTTTTTTGGTTTGAAGCTGTTTGCAGCAGCTGTTTAGCTTCGACAAGCTCATTTAACACAGTGAAAGCTCTTTTTGAAAGTTCTTTGATTGGTCCAGAAATATGTGATTTTATAATTTAATAGCCCATGTGCTAACACCCAGGCATTACTGTTAATGAACTTAAAGAATGTTGAAAACTCAAAACATCAAACACATGCTATTTTCAGACATTGATATCTCTTTTAAGCATTTAAATGCCTTGCAGCACATACAAAAATCCCAAAGGCCAAAATACATATTTATTCATTGAATACACAGAGTATATAGCTATGCCCAGTATACATAGCTGACAGTTTTTTTAGTACTTAAGAAAATAGATTTGTACTTTTTAATACATTTTAAAAATCTACTAAAACTGTTTTTGCTGGATTAAGTTGAATATATGAACAGGCATAGGTTAGTAAGTAAAGACTCCTCCAGAACTTTGAAATGCATTGTACCAGTCAATGGAAATACGAGTTTACATTAATATGTTTGTTAGGTTGTTAAAAACAATTCAAAGAAAGAAATAAAAATTCAAATAGTGATTTTGCTTTCAAGGAACTGTTTAGCATGCACTAGAATAGCATGAACATGCTTCTCTCTCTTGACAAAAAAGTATGATGCAGTAAAAACTGTAGGTACCATAATTGCCAGCCCGTGCCAACAGGTGATCAAACTGAATACAACCAATGCAAATGCAATTTAATACAAACAGTAGTGTTCCTGTATTTTCCTGGGTGCATTTTAACAGTTTATACCAGTCTTTATATTCCTCCACCAAGGGGTTACATTGTTGTTAGAAGGATTTTTGTGAATTTCCTGAGATGAGCCAGTTGTCCTAGAGTTGCAGGGCAACTCCAGCAGCATAAGCATGAGAAGACTTAGAGCTGAGTGTATTCCACACGGCATCGTTTAAAGGTTTCCTTATAACTGGTCTCTTCAAAAAATGCAATAACAAAAATGGATGGAAGTTTTACTACTTTTATATGTAATTTTATGAATAAATAGTAAATATTTTAAGCCAAATGAAAGTTGCTAAACTTAGCAATTTAAAACAACTCTCCCAGAAGACTTCTCTGAGCTAATTAAATGCCTGATTTAATCGTATTATTTAGCAAAATGGTCATTAATCATCAAATTACTGCCTATATTCTATGAGCCAATATTAGCTTGTACAAGGCAGGTTTCCTTATGCATACACAATATGAGCCCAGGAAATTGGGTACATTATACCTCCTTAAAATTAATCAAATCAGTAAATACATTAAGTTATATTTAAAATACATGAACAATTTTAATATGTATGAATGAACATATTCCTTTGATTAGATGATTTTTCTGGAACCTGTTGTCTTTTGTTTGCTTCCATTTTCATTTCATCCTTAGAACCAATATTTTGGAAGAAGTACACTTTGTTGTGATTTAGCTTTTTGTTAGAGCATTTGCAAAGGAGATCTGAAACTAACTTATTTAGATGATACTATTGAGGAAAAGCAGGGTCACCAAAAAGAAATCATTGTATACATTTATGTAGTATGTATGTTTGTGTGTACTTGTGTGTGTGTGTGTGAGAGAGAGAGAGAGAGAGAGAGAGAGAGAGAGAGAGAGAGAGAGAGAGAGAGAGAGAGAGAGAGAGAGAGACTCAGGGGTGTTTAAAATTGCCACTGTGGAGGTTAAAAGAGAACTTGCAGTATCATTTCATTCCTTCCACCATTTGGGTTCTGAAAATTAGAAATTTGGTTGTCATGCTTGAGGGAGAGTGTTATTATCCACTGAGCCATTTCACTAGCCTCACAAAGCATGCGTTTTCATTGTCTTGTGAATTTGTGTGATTATGCTGTGTCTTCATCCCCACAATTATATGTGTAATGACCTGAAAAAAGAAAAAGAAAAAAGTCTATGCCCAAATGAGATATATAGACATAAATATTAGACAATCTGTTAAGTGATATCACTCTAATTGCATAAAGTAAACTTTGGATACAAATGATTGTATAATTAAATGTATTGACCACTGATACACTATTACTTTCACTTTACACATATGTTTTCTTCCTGGCAGTTGCAGTGAGTAAGGAATCAGTTTATAATGAATAAAATGTAAGTTGAACAGAAAACTAGTTGTTCTAGTATTAATAAAACTCAGGAGAACTAAATTGTTCTAGTATTAATAAAACTCAGGAGTCAGGAATTAAGATAAAATCCTAATAACCCCAAGGAACAGCAGAAGGTTATTGCCTGATCCTACTCTTCATGTTTTCTAGAACCAAAAGCCCTGGAAATCCCCCTGCCCCTTCTTCTCACTTCCTGCCTCCCATCTATCTGATATCCTCAATTCTCCAACATCTCTATGGCTAATCCCTGTCAGCCAATCACTGTATCTGCCCTTGAAAAAGGTGACCTTATTGACAGAGTAGAATGGCAGAGTGAACAATTCTCCCATAAGATTTTCTCCTTTTGTCCAAATATAAAGGAAGGTTTTAACTCTGACATAGTAAAACTATACACAAGAAGAGCAATTATCAAGTAAGAAATACATTCATAATGTCCAGACATTCAAAGAGAATACTCTATAATCTATCCCATCTTAGCTAGTCCAAAGATTTTTACCTGATTTTCTTTCTATCAAAACTACATAAAACCTTAATTGTAGCTATCTAATCTTCAACACCATCAGAGACCTGGCAAGAATAGATTACCTGATTAAACAGGAAGTTCAGAGCAAGCCAGCTCCAAAACTAATAAAAGACAGAGGTTTCTAGCTGCCTGGAGAGTCACCCCAAGGTTCCTCTGCAACACTGGGCCATCCTTCTTTAGCCTACAAGCCTAAAATAATTGACAGCCTTTTCCATGGTGCAGGAAGTTTGAAGGGCTGTCCCAGTTTTCTTTTCTTTTTTTTTTTTGTTTTTGGGTTTTTTTTTTTGTTTTTGTTTTTGTTTTGTAAAGTAAGGCAGTTGCCTTCTTTTGAGTCCTCCTTGTCCAATTTGGACTACATTCTGTTAGCAGTCTAGGCAAGGACAGTTTTTTTTTTTTCTCAATGGCTAACTTTGCCACAAATGAAGGCAAAACCCATTTGGAATTTCTTAGATGCCTGACATCCTCTTTTGCAGTAAATTGGTGCAGCTAGGAGCAGATGTGTCTGAGTGTCATGAAAAGTCTTATGTTATTAGAACACTTTAAATGCCATATTCTGTAGGTATCTAAAGTGTTTGAAGACCTTTTGTCTATTTAAAATATATCTGTTTAACCTTGAAAACATACCTAACATCAGTATAAGTTTGATTGCTCTATATGATTAACTACTAACCTGTATTTCTTTATTATCCTAAATGGCTTTTTTAGGACCAGAGTTATTATGATTTTAAATGAGCTGTATAGGAACAACACCTTAAACAAGAAATATAAGCATAACATAGAATAATAAAAGTAACCTTAAATTTGTATCAATATACAAAAAAATTTTAAACAAGAGTAGAAGCATCTATGCAGTATAGCAAAAATAAGCTTAAATATGTATCAATATATAAAAATTCATATCAATGTTAATAATTTGAGATCAGTAGTTGCTTTTTTAGTTTGAAAGTAGATTCATTAATCTATCCTTTTTATTCTATCATTTCTATATCCCTCTCTTATTCTTTTCAGAACAAGGTCTCTCAATCTAAATTCCTTTGCTTAGTTTCCACCCTGACCACAATCAATACAAACCTGTAACTAACACCCTTAAATGATGACAAATGTCCATTAAAGGCCTCCCAATCACACTTCCTCCAAAACAAAAATCAAGCCCAATTTGTGCTGCTCATATGTTCACTGGAGCACAGTCAAAATCTCAGTGGTCAGCCTATTTTCAATCAATCATTCAATCAATCATTCAGACAATCAATCAACCAAGCAATCAATCAATCGATCAATCAATCAAGGACTAGGCACTAATGAAAACAAGTAGCCCAAGTGATTCATCCCTTCATAATTCCTCTATTACAGTTTCCTCAAAATTCCGCATCCATAACAACTTAAAAATAGTTAGTTGAGATGGTCAAGCCCCATAGATTGCTCCAGCCAAGATTTCAGATAAGATCTGCACTTTCCTTTCATACAGAGACTAAACAAAATAACACATCTAGCTCTCCCAGGACTTTACCATTGTCCCAATTTTCTCAAGGCTACCTAAAGATGGTATTGCCCCAAGACAACAGGAAGTAATTTATGAACATGATGCCCACATTCTCAAGAAATAGGGTAGAAGAGAGAGAGAACAGAATTGGGAGGGAATTAGAGCTTAGGAATGGGAGAGTGAGGGTAAACATGATCCAAATCTACTGCGTAATATTCTCAAAATTAATAATAAATTAGAATATTTAAAAAGTGTAACACAAAATAACTCATGACTGCTTAGGATTACGAAAGAAGGATAACAATATCAGAACTCAAGCCATTTTAATGGATCATAATGATCTGTTGTACAAACATGTGTTACTTATCATTCTGTGTAAACAGGTTAAACTCAAATTGAAGATAACTATATGGCTTTTTGTAGCTTGTTATTTATGCATATCATATTTTGTCATCAGAATAATTTAACTCAATGAACTCTATTTTCTTTAGACAAGATTCTGCACTTCAGAAAATGACAGTACTTACCCTCTCTTGAAATAGTTTATGGGCTATTGAATCTTTAGACTTCAGTGATCCCTGATGTCTTCCTAGATGGTCAATCTAGAGTTTGCCTAACCCTCCAATATCCTGAGTCTTAAGTCACAGATTACTTTCAAAATGATAAGGTCTCATATTGTTCCCAGTTTACTGCATATGAAAATTGTAGAAATTCCTTTGACACTTTAAAAGGCAGATTTTTAATAGGTATAAAATACTATTATGCCACAATCTCTTTCTTACCATTTGAAGTACCACTATGGATTAAGTGGACATCTGCATTTAGCTTTTCATTATGCATTCTGGATTATTTCTCTGAAAGGTTAAAACTAATTCAGCTTCTATCAGTGGATATGAGTATTCACAATTGCCTCTTTCCAAGGACACTCGTGTAAATGAAATGTTAATTTCATCTCTGTGAGGTGCCATTAAAACAGCAATAAGCTGTCTTCCCACATTTCAGCTTTGTGAAGACAACATGCTTTTAAATACTGTGGTATATCCTTGGCCTTCTGCTCACTAAGGAAATTTCTATTCAGGAGCATTTTTAAGCCAAGGTCTTCCTATCTTTCCACTCATCAAAGTAATATCCAGTGGTGAGAAAAGTCTTAATTGGTGCTAGCACATAAAGCAGTAGTTTAGTATTTATAGTCTATATGTTAGTATATCAAATGCTTTGCGTAAACTGAATTTACAAATGGAATTTATCTCCGAGATATGGAATTCTCTGTTAAGAAAAGAATTATTTAGAAATATCACAAAATATCTAGCATATAGCCATATAGATAAATTATTATTAAAAATTAACTAGATCACAACTTTGGTAAGTGTCATGATTAAAAATTGTCATTATAAATGAGAGTATTTCTAGTAGACTATCTGATGAAAACTTTCCAAAATTGGACACTCACTTTGAAAAAACAACTGTATATGTGCAGAAGTATGATGAGGAATGATATATCTGAAAATCCATATCCCATGTCCTATGTTTCACTGAGACTCCCTATGTCCTTTAACACGGAACATGTTCATAAATCTCACCATCACTAAAGAAACTGTATTAGGAAGATGTGATCTTCTACCCCTCTGGATGGTACAACCAATGCCCTTCTGTAATATTATAGTATTGGAATTATACTAAAATAATCAGGAAATATACATGCAGAATGAAATTATTAGAACAAAATGGAAAGATGTGTCTTAATTGGATGCATAGAAACTGTACATACTCACATTATGAAATCTTGGCATTGAAACATAGGTATTAAATACATTTAACAAAACACGGAATATGGCAAAAAATGGAAAACTGCAAAACTCTGAAACTCTGTGTTTAGTCTATAGGTTTAATGAGAGATTACTTAAGTATCTTTGTTAGTAGTAGCACATATAAGTAAAAGTTAAGTGGGCCAAAGAACAAAGAGACTGAAGACCTGTCAGTAGGTTGAAACCAGAGTCAGTCACACATTTTTTTTCACAGAATTGCATACAAAGGGTGGTAGCAATCTAGGCACATCACAATGAACTGTCTAGAAACTGAGGGTACATACGATATTACAAGCTTAGACAAGGACAAAAACAAGCTTAGGCAATAACAAAACAACTAGATATAATTGCTTTTGAAAAGGTAAAAGCACAAAGAGTTGGAGCATATTTAAGAGTTCTAAAAAAAGTCTATCCACATGTAATTTTGTCCTGAGTAAAAACCTTTTACAAATTAACAAAGAGACATTTCTTAATTTTTTTCCTTAGAAACAGCTACCGAGAATTAGTTATAGACAATCCACATTAAAAATTTTAAAGAGTTTACTTTGGGAATAAAGAAACAGTTCTAGATAAAGCTATAAAATATAAAATGATGGGTACAGCCTTGCAAAACTTAAATTAGAGAGCTAATTAAGCAAAAATATTGTTAGTAGAATCCATTATATCCTGGTGGGCTCAGCAGTGGGTACACAACTGAAGACTGTGACTGTCTCTCACCCAGAGTCCATTAGCAGTTAATAGTTCAGCAGGGAGTGTAGGATCCTTGTGCCCCCTCCTTGATCATAGTAGAAAATGGCTTAACTCAGGGCATCACAAAAAGACATGGATGTAGTGAAAGGACTTATAGAGAAGGGAGTTAATAGAATAACTAGAGATAAGAGAGGGTAGGTAAAAGTAAAAAGAATACATCTGCAAGATATTGTCAACAAATTTAATAAATTTCATAAAAATACTGGTAAGATGAAAATGGAACCATAATATTTGTGAAGTTGATGAACCAGCCTGCCACCATCTTGGGCTTGGAATCCATCTTATAGTAAAGCCAAACTAGATTTATTCCTGATTCTGATTAAATATCTGTTTCTCAAGGATTGGGCTATACCTCACCTATAACCTTAACTATAAACGTTTCTGTATTGCCTGTTCCAGGAAACAACAACCATGCCTTTGTTTCAAAAAATTATTATGACTGCCCTGTTAGGACTATTTTACACTATACTCACAGATCAGTGGTTTGCTCCACTGTAGGGGAAGCTGTAGCCACGCCTGCTTAGACTTAGGGGCTGGCTACAGGTGTGCCTGACTATGCTTGCAAGGGAGTGGTCAGGGTGACGTAGAGTGATACTTGCATGGGACTGCATTTCTCTTTCGATTTTACTTTGGTACTTGCTGGACACACTGCTGCCGGGCCGGCTGGCTAGGTCGCTCTGTAAGTAAGGCTTTTCCCTATTAAATACCCTTGTATTTCTACCTGACTCTGTATTGGTAATTTCCCACTCTACTCCACCATCATTAGAGAAGTTTCCTCCTTCAGTATATGGGAACAAGTAGAGCCCCAACAATGCATAATGTGCAGAAAATGAGAGAGCTGGGAACACTCAATCTTAAATGGATTTACTCCATCAAATCCCTCCTCTCACTTCTCAGAAAACTCTGGAAGAGGAAGTAAAATTATTCTAAGGGCCAGTGGGAATGGAAGACAAAAAGACAGTACTTATCAGCCACAACAAGGTCAATGCACACAGAAACTTAGAGAGACTGTGAGAACATGCACAGGGTTTCCCCAGGTCCAATCAGATGGGGTCACATAACTGAGAGAAGGAAGTGGACAGGAGCCCCATCTACAACCTAAGAATCTACCTGCAGTTGACAAAATTATATTTCTTGAATGTAGTCTAGCTGGATATGGGTATTCAAACAATACTTTAATGGCAGGCACAATTCCCCAAAGTTGATGATCAATTAAAAATGAACTCAGTGATATTTTGGGAGAATTTTTTCTCTCATAATTCTGTGTCTCTGCATTTCTTTTTACATTTCTGTTCTTTTGTTTATATATTATGGCATTGGACTTTTATCAGTTTCTTTGTTTCTGTCTCTGGCTTTGTGTTGTGTATGTGTTTCCTATGCTTTTTTGTTTGTTTATTTTATTCTATTCTACTTTATTTGTTTAATTTACCATTTTTTTTAAAGAGAGAAACAAGGTATTGAGTCCCATGACTGGGAAGACTATGTGAGGATAAGGGAGGGGAAATTGTGATCATAATATATTCAATGAATAAAGACTATTAGCAATAAAAATAAATAAAATAAACTAGCTCTACAAGGTTACTATAACACAACTCAATAAACCCTTAGGTAAAAAATATGTCCCATCACAAACATCATGAAATTTAACATTCAAATTTCAGAGATATATAATAATGTGTTCTCTATAAAGACCACACAACTTGTGAATAAGATAAGGATTTTCACAATATAACCTTCCTAACTCATGTATATTATTACTATGTATAAGTTAATACTCTATGTAACTTGGTTTTTACTTAACCAGACTTTTATTTTTTAGGAAAAAACTTAAGATATTTGTATGTGAGAGACTTGAAATTGAATCAATGAAGTATGTGAATACTAGAATTACATGCAAATTGAAAGACGTAGACCAAAGCTTTGAGATAAATTAAATCCTATCTTCAGAAACAATATGAAGTCATCAGGGAAAAAAGAGAGTCAAAGTAAGAAAAGTTGACCCCAGGCACCTTATACAGGAGCTGAATTATGTAAGATTTTTAAAGCCTGTGAAATTGAGCAATGCTTAAAGGTTTGCTTGATAAAACATTGTAATGACCTGGAGATTATGTGAAGAACAAATTACGAGAGACAAGCATGGACTATTCTGTATAAAAAAACAAACAAACAAACAAAAAAACTGGAGTTCTTAAACAAAGAACTTGGAGATGTAGTTGGTAAAATATATTCACATCACAGATATGTTTTAGATGAGAGGCACAGACCTACTCAAACTATTCAAAATATAGAAGAAAGCAATCGACATAGCAATAGCTCTGAAAAGACTAATTGATGAGGTACAAGGAAGAGTGAAAAAGTGCAGGGGACTATGAGACAAACTAAAAGTTGAAACACAATAGATATCTATAGTACTGAAAACATAGTAGAAATAAATTGTTATATTGAAATTGAGTGTTATTACAGATGGGTTTATTTGAGTATTGTAAGAAAATGCATTGCAATTAAGATTAAGTGCAAAGAAAGTGCAATAATTATTAGACATTTTATATATAATTATAAAATATTTATCACAGATATATAATGGTGTCATAGGCAGAATTTTGCTGTAAAATGTCTTCCTGAAAAGCTACCACAACAGAAGAGTGAGGATTTGCATTATGTGTTAATTGTATTGATCTAGCACTGTTAATAAATTAGAAAAGGTGAACACTTTTTTATTAGAAAATGTTTTATTCTGAAGGATAGGAGCCATTCACAGGTTGTTAAAAGAGATAGAAACAACTTTGGTCACCTGTAACAGGATAAGAAGGTGATTATAAGGGAAGGCCAATGTCCCTTTGTTCATAAGAAGATGAAGAATTAAAACTTCCATGAGTATTACTTTTAACTAAAAAAGGAAGTGGACTGATAATGTAAGAAAAAGAAAGATAGAGAAAGCTTAACAAGAAGAAAAGATCTACATGTGTTTTGACTAACAGCATCATTTTCCAGGACAATTCACAATATTGTCTACCAGCACTGTGGAATTTGACAGGTGAGGGACAATACCAAACTGATCATACATATTTTACAGTCTATATCCATATAATATTTAATAGATGCTATGTACGGAGTGAGTAGAGAAAAATTTTTAAAATTTGTATTGTTAATTAACTAATTAGCTTTTCATTTTTTGAGACAGGGTTTCTCTGTGTAACTCTGGCTGTCCTGGAACTCACTCTTGTAGATCAGGCTGGCCTTGAACTAAGAGATCTATTTTGCTTTGTGTCCTGAGTGCTAGGATTAAAGGTGTGAACCACTAGCACCTTGAAGGCATACGAATTTCTTTTTATATGATACTTATGGTAGGGATAACTCAGAAAAAGATTCTGATCCATACTGGAGCAATAAATTTTATGTTAAATATCCATTTGCATATTATTTTTATGAATTAAGCTCCAATTGAATATAACAGGTGAATATATAGGTGTATATGTTTGATTTTCTTTGTAAATGTATTTTTTTTGAGACAGGGTTTCTCTGTGTCCTCCTGGCTGTCCTAGAACTGAACTCAGAGATCCTCCTGCCTCTACCTCCTGAGTGCTGGGATTAAAGCCATGCTCTGCCACTGCCCAGAACAAGTTTGATTTTAGACTTTCTTATACATAATACTTAGATTACATAGTTTATTTTAAAAGCATACTTAATGCACATCAACCTAATTTTTATTTAATTACTTCAATATATTAAGTATATTTAATTTTGGACTTTAGATATTTATATATATTATATTATTCATATTTTTCTTAGAATAAAACACAGTAATAAGTTCCTTGATTGCATTTAAGTTTCCATAATCTGGAATCATGTGTATTTTCAATATTTATTGTTAAATGTTTTTCTTAACTTTACTTCACATAATTGGACTGTATCCAGATTTACCCATTCTGACTTCCATTTTGAATGCAAAATGCTACATGTGAAAATATCTAGAATACAATATTTATCTGATGTTTTGAATCCAATTGCTAAAGGTTCACATGTCCAAATAAATCATCCCACCATAGTCTAAATTTTATAGCCCTATCTTGAGTGCTTTATTAAGTAAAATTGATGTTGCAAGAAAGGAGAGAAAATGGATTGAAAGAAAGCATAAACCTTGACTTCGGGCAAATTTTAAGTCAACCTCAGTGTTCTCAAAGTATCAGATGCTTTTGGTATGGTTAAACAGTTATATTTCTAACACACATTTTCAAAACATGAAATCAGAGGTGACTTTTAAGCTCACCAAATTATTCCCTCACTAATTGGTGCTGGGAAAATGAAGAAAGTGATTTAGACCAATGTGAACTTTTATGAAATATCAGTAATTATTGCAATAGCTTTGGAGTAAAATTAAATTGTCCATCCAGTAGGCAATGGACTTACACTCAGCATACCCATGAATTCACAGCGGTGAATTGGTCACGAGGGAATAATTGAGAGAATTCCAAACTCGTAAGACTGCAAAGGAAGGCTATTTTAAAAAAGACATGAAGCCAAATATCTGGCATACAATCTTGATTCAATCCATGAAAATGCATCAGGGTTTCTGTGCTATTTTTGTAGATAGTAATTATATTTTTTCTCTATTCTTAGTTTTTTTCCCAAAGAAAGCTACACTTAGGACAATTCAACTCTCTTTTTGTGTGGTTCTCTTTCTTTGCATTGGTCTCTCTCTCTTTGTCTTCCTTTTCACTCTCTCTCTCTCTCTCTCTCTCTCTCTCTCTCTCTCTCTCTTTCTGTGTGTGTGTGTGTGTGTGTGTGTGTGTGTGTGTGTGTGTGGTAAGTGTGTGTTTGCCTGTCAGGCTGCTCTTTCTATTTAAAATACCCTTTTTGGGCTGCAGGTATTTCGATCACCAAACCAATGTTTAAAATAGCATATTTGGAAGTGAACATGCTAAAAACGAATTTCTTAATGCGAATATGTGGGTATTTCTTTAATTCTGGAACACCATCACATTTGAGTCTAAATCTTCTCTATTGATGGCTGTTTTCAAGTCTTCAGCAAACGTCCCTCATAGTCCCCTGATAGTCAAGACTCACTATCTGCCATAATACTAAGGTTCTTGGCAGAAGACTTTCCTAAAGCATGGGGCTTTGGGAACCACAGCCTGGGGCTACATTGGAATAGAAGTTGAGCTTCTGCCATGCAAAGCTTCCACTGGCAGCATTGTGCCCAGGACTAGGCAAGTACTACTTCATGCAAGCCGGCAGACTCCCACAAAGCAGTAAGAAGGAACTCTGGTCATCAAGCTCAATAGCTGATACTAAGCTGTGAACTGAGATATAATTCAAAAATTCAGTATCATCTGCTCTTGGAACACCTTAGTAAATCTAATAAGTCTTATGAAAAATTTAATTCATTAATCGCTTGAAGAATGTTAGAGAAATAAATTATTCTCTAATTTAGAGAAATGCATTAAACTTAAAATGCATTGTTTTGAAGCAAGCACAATAAAGATCTATGCTGTTATTCCAAAACATTAGTTACTTTCATATAACATGTTCTAAAACAAGAATCAGTTAAATGTTCTAACTACAGGACACTTCACTATTCTTACAAATTGTTATGCAGAATGCAAGTCCAAGTAGGATGCTGTGAATTTGGCATTAAGAAATCTTTTTATGTATCGTATGTATGTATCATACGTATGTATGTATGTATGTATGTATGTATGTATGTATATGTATTTTACATCCTGTCCAAAGTTTCCCCTCTTTACACCCCTTCTGCACACGCCCCCCCCCCAAATCAACTAATCTGTACTCATAGGTCCTCATAGAGACTGCACTGACAATCAGGGAACCTGCATAGGATTGACCTAGCCAATCTGCATATAAAAGAAAGAGGCTATGGAATTTGCCTTCATGTCTAAGGAAAGCAACTGAGGCCAGACATGTGTCAGGGGCGCTCCTGAATGGAGGCCTATAGAGACCATTTCATGAATCTGTAAATGTGAAGCTTGGGTTTTCTTAGAAACCCTAAGGTTTTGGAGATAAAAGAATTGTGGCATACCAGGCAAGGAAAGTTGCTAACAGGGAATGAAAACAGTCAAAGTAAAAAGTATGCTGTAGTTCACAGAGCTCAAAGGAGTTGGACATCTGAAGAGTATTTTGACATAAGACATAGAGATACAGGGTTTAAAATTTGCCCAGCTGATTTTTGGTCTTGCTTTGGTCCAGTATTTCCCCACTCTGCTCCCTTCCCTAGGTTTTCAAGGTAATTTGTATCCATGCCAATATGTTGGAAGCATTTTGATTTTGATTTTGTAGGCATTACAGTTAAGAGACTGCATGAATCTCAGAAGAGACGTTGAACTTTGGACTTTCAAACATTATTTAGACTATGATCGACTATGGGGACTTTTGAAGTTGGACTAGAAGCAGTTTTCATTATGATATTGTTACAAGCTTATGGAGGCCAGTGAGTAGTAGAATGTGGTAGTTCACACGTAATTAGGCCTCACAAGAGCATAGGGAGTGGTACTGTTGGGAGGTCTGGCCTTCTTGAAAATAGACGTGGCCTTGCTGAAGGAAATATGTCACTGTGGGGCAGGCTTTGAAGTCCCTCTTGCTTAAGCTTCTCTTGGTGTCACAGCCCACTTCCTGTTGTCTCCTGATTGAGATGTAGCCAGCATTACATCTTCCTACATGGTGCCATGCTCTCCACCATGATGATAATGGTCTAAACCTGTAAAACTGTAAGCCACCACCACAATTAAATGTTTTCCTTTATGAGAGTGGCCATGGTCATGGTGCCTTTTCACAGCAATAGACACCCTAAGTAAGATGAACTGCACAATCTTTCCCTACAGTCAGTTTGCACTCTCTCTTTCCTGCAGGTGGATAGAAATCTCTAAGCTTCTTGCTCCTGCTGCCCGTGGCCTCTTCCCATGTGTCCCTGAGAGGATGGATCATAAGACAAAAGTGTATTCTTCCTTCTACTAGTTGTTTCTGTTCATGATGTGTTATCATATCAACAAAAAGGAAGCTGTATAGAGAGCTTTCTAACATATTTTCATGTTTGCTTAAAATTCTTGGTTCCATAAATTTACAAGGGAAGTATCTGGAGCCTCACTGCTCTGTGTCAGATGCTGGCTCTCCATAAATTTTCTGATGCCAGAGACACTTTAGTCCCTTCGGTGCCCTCAGATGTTTATTGATGAATTTACTATTGCATGGTCTACTTTAAAATGACAGCATTGGTGCCTATTTATATCTTGTACTTTACTAGTATCATTAACACATCCCCTAGATCATAGTTGTCAATCATTCCTGATTAATGGAATGAATTAATGAATACTTAATAGTTTGATCTAGAGGTCTATTGGAAATCAAAGAAAACTATCTTCATAATGAGTCAGTTCATATCTCCATAGTTTTAAATATTATATTACTTTTTGAGATGCTAATTAATCACATTTACTACATGAACTTAATGTATACATGTTGTTTAGAGTTGCCTATACCCAACTAAATGACTATAATACTTAGAATAATACTCTGTTAATTCTCTCCTGTGAGAACACCAAGAACAAAGACAATGTATAGAGAACTAAGAGATTATTATATGACTGCAGTTCCAAAGGGATGAGAATCAGTCATGGTGGAGGACACATGGTAGCAAGCATCTTGAACAAAAAGCTTGTGAGATCACAACTTCAGACATAAATACACAGTAGAGAGAGTGATTGAAGGGGTGTTGGACTGTGAATTCTTAAAGCCTATTCCCAGCAGCTGCACACATTTGTCATGTCATACTTGTTCCACTGTGTTTTATTCACACATCCCTTAGTTGGCTGTATAAAATTACCTATTATCTATTATGATATATATATATATATATATATATATATATATATCATATATGTTTGTGTGTGTGTGTGTGTGTATGTGTGTGTGTGTGCGCGCATGTGTGTGTAAGTGTGTGTGTCAACATAGAGTAACATGATGTATAGATTTTTAGGTTTATTTTTCACTTATAATTGAAGCATATGACACTACTTATTTCTCTCTTCTGCTGCTGCTTCTGTTAATCACCCCTCTATTTTAGGTTTTAACGTGTTCTTTGATTTTTTTTTATCTTTTTTTCTAAATTTCTAGATGTGTTGCATGTGTATAATTGACTTGACACGTATAGATATACCAGGGGATAGGGCATCATACGTGAGGAAAATTTTTTCATGAATTAGCCTCTGGGTGTCTGTGAGGCAATTGCTTAATTGATAGTTGGTACAGGATGGCCCAGCCCATGGCAGGCTTTCCTTAGGTAGGTGAGCATGGGCTGTATGAAAAGGTAGCTGAGCAAGACAGTAAGCAGTGTCCTTCTGTGGCAATCTTTCTTCCCACTTTTAAGTTCCTGGCTTGAGTTTCCTTCTTGGCTTCCCTTGGTGATACTATAAGTTGGAAGCCCAATTAACCCTTTACTCACCAAACAGTTTACTCACATACCAGTGCTCATGATATTTATCATAGCAAGGAGAGGCACAGTGGGGCACTAGATATGAGAGGTAAAGAATTTTTCTTACTATGTTTAGCACTGTCAAAACACACTACTTATAATGTTAAGAATTGGCTTTCTTATTTCCTTTGTCTCTATTTTAATTATTTTTGAGGATATTGGTCATTGTAAATTTGTTTTTTTTCAATTATTTTTTACAAGATTTCAACTATATCAGTGTCTCTGAATTGTCAGTGGGAGATATACTGTTGTACATATTTATGTTATATATCTCCACAAAAATCTATAACTCTGGGAATTTGGATAATTCTCTCAGGGTTTAATGACGGTCTTCCAGCACAGCAGAACCCATCTTTTGGTGGTGTCAGTCATTCCTGCCTGCCATCCAGATGAGAGAAATAGATAGTGGCAGCGATAATATGAAGTAAAACAAACTAGATTCTGAATGCAACAAGCACAAATGGTTAACATTAAGTACTTTTTATGATGTTGATAAAAAAGAATGAACTGGGTTTCTTATAAGCATATAACTTCAAAATTAATGAAGGTGAAATTTCATATTACTACAGATATGGAAAAAATGGTAACTAGAAAGAAGTGGAGGGAGGGAAGGGTAAGATGAGAAAGGGCAGAAATATCTGTGTGATAAAAGCAGATAATAGAGAGGGATAACATAGTAAAACAGATAATGAGGTGCTGATGTTCACACATCTGCCTTGATGAATAGATGAGGGATGAAAAAGCTGTTAATTTTTCACAGGATTTTGATTTTGTACTTGATAAAGGGGCTGGGGGTTTTGAGTAGTTTTCTCTTTGAAGTCCAAAGAACCTTAACACAATGGTCATTTTTTCCCCTGGGTCACAAATGCTACCTTGGCCCTTTTCGGTCTCACTCCTTGCCAGAGATGCAATGATCTTAAGCGATTAGGAACTATCTTCAGGGTTCCCTTATACCAAAGGCATTTTAAAGCATAGGCACAAATGTTGAATAATTCCGAACAATTATTTACATTTCCAGCATGTGTACTTGGGCTTCCTAGAATATAGAGAGCAATGAGAATGAAGCTGTGGGTACCAGTGGGACATGATGTAGACACTCAGTAATTCCACTCTGATCAAATTCCAACTTCACTCATACCGACATCAAACTCATCAGCTGCCTCTATCTAGAGATCAGACCACAGTTATAAATATACTCTGCATGTGAATACAGACATTCTTGTCTTACCTACCACAATTACCATAAGTCTGTATACAAGCAACCAGTTGCTAGGCCCACAATGATTTGGGGGTGTTCACTTATACAGTGGAATCAGAGAATTCTCTGTTAAGGGGAGCTCACCAGAGATGACCACTAGAATACCATTTATAGTCAATTGAGAATCTTCTGGATGTAAGTATAGCCTTGAATGTCCATAGAATGGAGTTTTGAAAGAAAAAAAACACTTTCTTGAGTATTGCTTGACAGCTAGATGTGGGTTTCACAGAAGTAATAAGCTTAACAGAAGCTAAGTGTTAGTTAGGAAATCTAATCGTGGTTCCCACAGTAGAGTTGGATAATTTTCCAGAGATTCCCTATGAAGGAGATAAAATTCTATTTAAAACTGAAGTGACCTCAGGTAAAACAAAAGATGGAGGGACCTCTGCACTGTCTTGCCCTGTCATATTTGGTAGAAGAGTCAAAACAGTGCTTGGCCTTTTGTTCTTCTGCAACTGGAAGTTTTGGCTGTAAGACCACATTTAAGCCATTTCTCCACCACAGCACCAGTGAGCAGGTGAGGAAGAACGAGATCTCTTACTATTTGCTTGTGGCATTGACCACAGTGCTCTTTTAGAGAACATGGCTTCTACTAGAAGTCCAAAGTTTAATGTTTTCAATATCTGTTGTTTATCTACTGTTGATTGATGTTGTCACTCTCCTTCCCATGCCAAACAGCTCTGCTTTTAACTACTTACCTGATATTTTGATTCCCACTCGTGGACACAAAGCGATTGGTGTCTCTAATCTGCAGTCATCCTTTCTACAAGTCAACATTTTTTAAGGGCTGAGAAGGTCTGGTGATAAGTCTCTGTCTCCAATTTCTCTCCCTTCCTATTCTAAATCATGTTTAAACATCATCTGCTGCTTCCATTTCTCTGCTGAGGACAGACAGCTTCCAGTTTCTCCTTTATCTCAACTCACATGTAGTTTGCTAAAGGAGCCCATTACTTTATTTTCAAAACTATTATGTTAAATTACCTTGATATTCTGCTGTATCCTCTTTGCTGTTCACAGAGACATCACTTTACCTCTAAGCTTTTGATTTTCATGGAGGAACAGGACACAAATAAAGACCTGAAACATAATGCAAACTCCCTACTTGGGTTGGTGACCTCACTGTGCTTCACTTTTTCTCCAATTAACTGCTACAGCTATTATAATTGCACATATCGTCCCTGTGGTCTGCTCAAAATACATGAAAAGAGATAATTTTATTGGTCACATTCACTGACTACATCCAGTGCCTTACTCAATGTAGGTGCTCAATAAATGTTATCTTATGAGTCACATTTGAGCAATTACTCAGTCTGTGATCTGCCCAGTCTCCAGGCTGACCAGATGACATAGATGATCCCTGAGGCAATGTGTATTGACTTCTTTTATTTCCTCACAGAAGATAAAATGATGGTCCCAAGTGAATGTAGCCAGGTATCTTTGATTTGAGTTAATAGTGTCAACTGATTTTTATATTGAGACATGGGAAACAGGTTCCCTCCGATCTGAACACAAAAAAAGACAGAGAAAGTCAGCATAGATTTGGGATGAAGAACAACAGAAATTTTGCAGGTTGAATTTTTTGCAGTATATAACATATATTATTGGAGAACAAAATAGACGTTGACATGCCTCATACTATTGGGCAATTATGTGTTGTTTTTAAAATTAAGAAAGTAATCTATAATAACATAGAATTTCAGTGACTTAAAGAGACACTTTTCTCCCAAAAGCTAGCATAAGAGATCAATAATTTTTTTCATTTTCTTTATGAACTATACCACAACACCAAGTTTGTTAATGCCAAAATGTGCTATTAATGTGGTAAGAGGTATCAAGCTGAGGTGACAGCATAGATTTTATTACTATTTATTAGGAAATAAAGAAATTATATACATATGCCTCAGAAATTTTGTTTCAACACAAAATGTAGTTTTTGTCCCACAAGTATTAGGACACTTTATTTGGAACCAAATTTGCATTATCAAGAACCAAGAACACCGTGTTCCACAGAAGAGCTCACATAAACTTCTGAAGTTATAAAACAAAATCACAAATCACTGTTAGTTATTAAATAATTGGTAGGCACATCTATTCCCAGCTTCAAGAGAGATGTCTCTCTTCAGGTGGTGTTTTATGAAATTGTCAGATTTAGAATTACTGGATATTAGAACCTGAGATGTAAAACATATATTGCAAAAGGTTTTCTTGAAAATTACAATGCCATTATTTTATATGTGAAACTAGAGCTATATCTATAACAATTTAATATACCCTAAGATAATCACGGCTCTCAGTCTGCTAACTGATCTTTCTCCATTGCCAAGTTTGTATCTGTCAATTAGACAGAAGAATTTCTCCACAGATATAGCTTTTGCATTAATGTTTAATGGTACAGAATTCAACAATGATTGGCAGAGAGACAGAATAGAGTTTTAAAAGAAATAGTAAAACCATATATATGGTTCACTTTGACTACACAAAGTTATCTAAAGCAACAAAAGATATTGTTGATACTAAAAATAAATCTATTTGTCAAAGTCAAAATGTATCTTCCTTCTTTGTTTCCAGATGTTTTATTTGAATTAGAAACAAGATAGTTTTACATGTCAATCCCAGTTCCCTCTCCCTCCCCTCCTCCCCTACCACCCCTCCAACTAAAACCCTACCTATCACATATCCTTTCTGCTTCCTAGGGAGGGTGACACCTTCCTTCCATAGGGGATCATGAGAGTCTATCATAGCCTTTGGGATAGGGCCTAGGCCCACTCCCATGTGTCTTGGCTCAGGGAATATCCCTCTATGTGGAATGGGCTCCCAAATTCCACAGCTATGCTAGGGATAAGTACTGAACTACTACAGGAGGTCATGTAGATTTCTGAGGTCTCATCACTGAAACCCACATTCCTGGGTTCTGGATCAGTCCCATGCTGGTATCTCAGCTACGAATCTGGGGACCAAGAGATCCCAGTTGTTCAGGTCAGCTGTTGCTTTCACCAGCCTGGTCTGGAAACCTTTGCTCATCACTGGTCCTTCTCTGCAATAGGATTCCAGCTCAGTTCAGTGATTAGGTGTGGGTGTCTGCTTCTACTTCCACCAGCTGCTGAATGAAGGCTATAGTACAGCATATAAGTCAATCATCAATCTCATTATCAGGTGGGGGCATTTGAGGTAGCCTCTTCTCTGTTGTTTAGATTGTTAGTTGGTGTCATCTGTTACCATAAATCTTTCTGCCAAAAGCTGCTGAGACCCACCGCCACATGTACTCTTTATGTCAGCTGCCTGCCCGAGTTAGGCCCAAGTAAATACACAGAAACTTGTATTAGGTACAATGCTGCTTGGCCAATGACTAGGATTCTCATCTGTTAGCTCAGTCTCAATTATCATAAATCTATATATTTTATAAGACTTATCTTATTGGAGGCCTTATTGGTGTCCCTCCTTGCCGGTGGCTCACATCCTGCCGCTGTCATCTTTGTAGCTCTCCAGACATTTCCCTAGTGCCAGATTTCTCTTTAACCTATAATGACTCCCTATATTATATTATCTCTTATCTTGCTCTCTTCTGTTCTTTCACAAATCAACCTCCCTGCCTCATCATGACTTCCTCACCCTTCCTCTTCTCCCCTTCTCATTCTCCTAGATCCCTCCCCCCTCCTCCCATGCTCCCAATTTTCTCAGGATATCTTGTCCCTTTCCCTTTCTCCAGGGGACCATGTATGTCTCTCTAAGGGTCCACCTTTTTTATTAGCTTCTCTGGCAGTGTGGATTGTAGGCTGGTAATCCTTTACTCTATGTCTAAAAATCCACATATGAGTGAGTACATACCATGTTTTCTTTTTGTGATTGGGTTACCTTGCTCAGAATGGTTTCTTCTAGTTCCACCCAATTGCATGCAAATTTCAAGATTCCATTGCTTTTTTGTGCTGAGTAGTACTCCATTGTGTGAAAATACCACATTTTCTCTATCCATTCTTCAGTTGAGGGGCATCTAGGATGCTTCCAGGTTCTGGCTATTACAAATAGTGCTACTATGAACATCGTTGAACAGATGTCCTTCTTGTATGAATGTGCTTCTTTTGAGTATAAGCCTAAGAGTGGAATTGCTGGATCTTGTGGTAGTCTGATTCACATTATCCTGAGGAGTTGACATACTGATGTCCAGTGGCTGTACAAGTTGGCACTCCCACCAGCAGTTGTGGAGTGTTCCCCTTTCTCCACATCGTCTCCAGCATACTGTCATTGGTGTTTTTGATTTTAACCATTCTGACAGGAGTAAGATGGTATCTCAGAGTTGTTTTGATTTGCATTTCCCTGATGGCTAAGGATGTTGAACATTTTCTTATGTGTCTTTCATCCATTTTAGATTCCTCTATTAAGAATTGTCTATTTAGTTCTGTACACCACTTTTCAATTGGATTGTTTGGTGTTTCAGAGTCTAGCTTCATGCATTCCTTATATATTTTGGAGATCAGCCCTCTGTCAGATGTGGGGTTGGTGAATATCTTTTCCCAGTCTATGGGCTTCTGTTTTGTCTTGCTGGCTATGTCTCTGCCTTACAGAGGCTTCTCAGTTTCAGGAGGCCCCATATCAATTGTTGATCTCAGTGTATGTGCTACTGGTGTAATATTCAGAAAGCGGTCTCCTATACCAATTCATTCAAGGGTATTTACCACTTTGTCTTCTAATAGGTTCAGTGTAGCTGGATTGAGGTCTTTGGTCCATTTGGACTTAAGTTTTGTGCATGGAGATGGGCATGGATCTACTTGCAGTCTTCTACATGCCAGAATCCAGGTATGCTAGCACCATTTGTTGAAAATGTTTTCTTTATTGAACTGTATAGCTTTAGCTTCTTTGTCCAAATTCAGGTGTTCATATGTTTGTGGGTTAATATTGGGGTTTTTCAACTCCATTCCGTTGGTCTACCTGTCTGTTTTTGTACCAATACCAAGGTGTTTTCAGGACTATAGCTCTGTAATAGAGTTTGAAGTCAGTGATGGTGATGCCTCCAGAAGTTCCTTTTTTTTTTGTACAGGGTTGTTTTGGCTATCTTGGGTCTTTTGTTTCTCCATATAACGTTGAGAATTGTTTTTTCAAGGTCTGTGAAGAATTGTGCTGGGATTTTGATGGGGATTTCATTGAATCTGTAGATTGCTTTTTGGCAAGATTGCCCTTTTTACTATGTTGATCTTACCTATCCAAGAACATGGAAAATCCTTCCATTTTCTAGTATCTTCTTTAATTTCTTTCTTTAGAAACTGAAAACTCTTACCATAAAGGTCTGTCACTTTTTTTGTTAGCATTACCCCAAGGTATTTTATGTTGTTTGTGGCAATTGTAAAGGGTGATGTTTCTCTGATTTCTTTCTCTGAGAATGTATCATCTTAATATAGTAGGGCTAAATATTTTTTTGAGTTAATCTTGTATCCAGCCACTTTGCTGAAGGTGTTTCTCAGCTGTACAAGTTTCCTGGTAGAGTTTTTCAGGTCACTCATGTAGACTATCATATCATCTGTAAATAGTGAGAGTTTGACTTCTTCCTTTCCGATTTGTATCCCCTTAATCTCCTTTTGTTGTCTTTTTGCTCTAGCTAGAACTTCAAGGAAAATATTGAAGAGGTATGGAGAGAGTGGACAGCCTTGTCTTGTTCCTGATTTTAGAGGAATTGCATGGAGTTTCTCTCCATTTAATTTGATGTTGGCTGTTGGCTTGCAGTATATTGCTTTTATTATGTTAAGGTATGTTCCTGTTATCCCTTATCTCTCCAAGACCTTTATCATGTAGGATTTTGCCAAAGACTTTTTCAGCATCTAGTGAGATGATCATGTGTTTTTTTCCTCAGTCTGCTTATATGGTGGATTACATTGATGGATTTTCGTATGTTGAACCATCCTTGCATCCCTGGGATGAAGCCTACTTGATCATGGTGGATGATTTTTCTGATGTGTTCTTGGATTTGCCAGTATTTTATTGAGTGTTTTTGCATCAATGTTCATGAGAGATATTGGTCTGTAGTTGTCTTTCTTAGTTGTATCTTTGTGTGGCTTGGGTATCAAGGTTATTGAAACCTCATAAAAAGAATTTGGCAATTACCCTTCTGCTTCTATTGTGCGTAATAATTTGAGGAGAATTGGTATTAGCTGTTCCTTGAATTTCTGGTAGAATTCTTCACTGAAGCCATCTGGCCCTGAGCTTTTTTTTTGGTTGGGAGATTTTGATGACTGCTTCTATTTCATCAGGGGTTACAGGTCTATTTAAGTTGCTTATCTGTTCTTGATTTAATTTTGGTAAGTGAAATCTATCCAGAAAATTGTCCATTTCCTTTAGATTTTCGAATTTTGAGGAATACAGTTTTTTGAAGCATAACCTGATTATTCTCTGGATTTCCCCTGTGTGTGTTGTTATGTCCCTGGTGGGAAATGTACTGTATGTTTATCTTATTGATTGTTGAATAAAATACTGTGGCCAATGGCAGCAAGTTAGGCAGGACTAGGAGTCAAAGAGGATTCTGGGAAATGTAGTAGAGAAATGATGATCCAGGCAGAAAATGACATAGCAAGGAGACTCTTATTTAAAGAAGGAGAATGTTTTCACTTCAAAATTTAAGTCTAATAGAAGAAAGTAAAACTTACTAAGTGTAAGAAGCCAAAATTCCAACTGTATATTGTCTTAGTTAGGATTTCTATTGCTGTTAAGAGACACAATGACCACCACAATTTTATAAAGGAAAACATTTAATTGGGCTTGGCTTACAATTTCAGAGTTTCAGTCCATGATCATCATAGAGTGGGAGGCATGGCAGCATGCAGGCAGACATGTTCCTGGAGAAGGAGCTGAGAGTTCTATATCTTGTTCCACAGGCAGTAGAAGTAAATACCATACTTGGCCTAGCTTGAGCATCTGACACCTCAAAGCGCACCCCTACAGTGACACACTTCCACCAACATGACCACACCTTCCCTATGCGCCAACCATTCAAACACAAGAATCTATGGGCTCATGCCTATTCAAACCACCATGTATATTATCATCAGAAAGGTAAAGAATGTGTACAGTAAATAGATCAGAGGTTGCCAGGAAGAATAGAAGAGTGGTCAGGTAGAAATACTATTCTGTGAAACACTATGATACTTAGTACTCACTACAAATGACATTATTCTTTTGTCAGACTGAATAGAATGTACAATATAAGAGTGAATACAAATGTCAACTGTGGGACTTGAAGTGACAATAATGTGTCAGTGTAGGCTCACTGGTTGTAACAAATGTACCACTGTGTCACACAATGTCAATAGCAGGGCTGTGCCTCTGTGGGAACAGAGGGTACACAGAAACTGTATTTACTTTCAGCTTTGACACACCCCTAAAAAGCTCTTAAAACTAAATTTCATTAATTAAAATGCCTTTGATTGAATTGTTAGAAATACAAGCCTGTATTTTGCCACATTAAAAATAATTATTTTTTGAAAAAAAATTTAAGTCTAAGGACAGGCTACTTAGAAATAAAGGTTTTGCTTGTATTTCCACAAAAAAAATCAAAAGCTGTTGATTACTTCCAGACTAATATGGTTTGATCAATCAAGACCCCCTTAAGCTGAGATGATACAGCCTTACAGACTACAAAAACAAGGACTTGGTCAGGTTTCTATGTTTTATCATGATCCCTATGGTATAACAACATCGTCCATAATCAGCAGGAAGCAGTTTAGAAAGAACGACACCCATATTTCCAAATATTGTTTATAAATGTTTGTTTTCATTTAAATGGGGTTGGTTATAAATGATAATGAGCATAGTCAATTTTTTAAGAAAAAAGGGGAATAGGATATAGGAATGAATACTTTGCATTGGTATAGATTTTCATTTATTGATACAACCTTAAGGTTAATTTTATGATATGTATATGTCTCCTCTTGTTTAGGTATTGTGTTTATACAGATTTTTTACCTATAATAGTCAGAACTTATAAACAGGTTAGTTAGGTTTTCTAGATATACAGAGATGTATTTGAGATGGATAGATATTCTTCAAACCTTTCAAAGACCTACAGAAATATGGCATTTAAATGGCTTAGGGTTTTTCTTGGCAATAAGACACAACTGCTCCTGGCACACCAATTACGTCAGAAAGGAGGATGGGCATTGAAGAAACTTATTATGAAATTTGCTTTCAACATAGCAAGATTAGCCATTTGGGCAAGAAACTGCTCTTGCCTGGACTGTTTGTTGCTGTATAAACTAGACATGCAGGACCCCCAAGAAAGTGACTGCTGAACTTACAAAACAAGACAGTACTAAAGGGTTCCCGTTAAAATGGAGAAATGTGCCAGACACACTGTGGCCTATAGGCTGAAGATGGATGCCCCAATGTTACAGAGGAACTTTGTGTGACTTTCCAGATAGCAAGATGTCTCTGTCAGTTCTAGAGTTTATATATTTTCCTTCTGTGGTCTTTGATAGAGTTAAAGACAGATGGTTATGGTTATAGTTTTCTTCAGTTATTATAAAATATAAGTTATCTTTCTTTTTATTTAGACAGAAAAAAGGAGATGATGAGGAATGTACTGTGTATGTTTATCTTATTGATTGTTGAATAAAATACTGTTTGGCCAATGGCAGCAAGTTAGGCAGGGCTAGGAGTCAAAGAGGACTCTGGGAAATGTAGTAGAGAAATGATGATCCAGGCAGGAAGTGACATAGCAAGGAGACTCATATTTAAAGAAGGAGAAACAGGAAGGGTCCCTTTTTTCCCGTTCCTCCTCCAACATTGAAATGTGATCCACAGACAAGGAGGGACACCAATATGGCATCCGATAAGATAAGTCTTATAAAATATATAGATGTATGATAATTAAGACTGAGCTAACAGATGAGAATCCTAGTCATTGGCCAATCAGCTTTGAACCAAATACAAGTTTCTGTGTATTCATTTGAGTCTAACTCGGACGGGCGCCTGGCATAAAGCAGACATATGGCAATGGGGCTTGGCCGCTTTTGGCGGAAATATTTACCATAACATGACCCCTTTTTTATTCCTGATTTTATTAATTTGCATGTGCACTCTCTGCTGTTTGGTAAGTTTGGATAAAGATTTGTCTATCTTGTATTGTTATTCTAGTTTCCACTTTCTTGATTTTAGCCCTAAATTTGATTAATTTCCTGGCATCTGTTCCTCCAGGGTGTATTGACTTCTTTGTGTTCTAGAGCTTTAGAGCTTTCAGTTGTTCTATTAATTCTCTACTGTGCTTATTCTCATTTCTTCATTTAGGCACTTATCGCTATGAACTTTCCTCTTAGCACTACTTTCAAAGTGTCCCATAAGTTTGGGTAAGTTGTGTCCCCATTCTCATTGAATTCTAGGAAATTCTTTAATTTTTTTTTTTATTTCTTCCTTAACCCAGGAATTGTGCAATTGGGCATTACTTAATTTCCATGAGTTTGTAGGTTTTCTGTAATTCGTGTTGTTGAATTCTAACTTTAAAGCATGGTGGTCTGATAAGATACAGGGGGTCATTTTATTTTATTTTTTTTTGTACCTATTGAGATTTTCTATGTTACCAACTATGTGGTCGAATTTAGAGAAGGTGCCATGTGGCACTGAGAAGAAGGTATATTGTTTTGTATTTGGATGGAATGTTCTATAGATGTCTGTTAAACCCAATTGGGCCATGATTTCTATTAGTTCCTTTGTTAAGTTTCTGTCTGGTGGTCCTGTCCAGTGGTAACAGTGGGGTTTTGAAGTCTCCCACTATGAGTGTGTGCAGTTTATGTGTGATTTGAGTTTTAGTTATGTTTCTTTTATGAATGTGGATGCCTTTTTATTTGGGACATAAATGTTCAGAATTGCAACTTCATCCTGATGGGTTTCTCCTGTGATAAGAGGAAAGTAACCTCCTTCATCTCTTTTGATTGATTTTTCTACTGGTATTATGACTGTCAAAAATACAGAAAGAGTGTTTTTTATAATTTGTTAAATTCTCACCTCCAATTTGTCTTGTAGTATCTTATACAGCTAAAGTTTTTCAGAACTTTCAACAGTGATAAATGCAACAGAATAGACAGACCACTTCTAGATAAATCTTGGAAAAGGTGGTTAAACATAATCCATGTATCTTTTTGTTCAATTTACATTGTCAATTATATACTAGGATGCTGAAAGTTACTCATGCAGTCACATATAAGACAGCATTGTTTATCTTCTAAAGTAGGTTTCAAAATTTGTTTGAAAGACATGGAATGTGAAAAACATGGCATGAGTAATTATATACACAAGAATAAGAAATGCTGTTATCAAAATTTTATATGATGTTATTAGACATTACTATTCTGAAAGTAATTCATTTAAAGAGACAGGTCACAAGAAATTTGAGGCAGGAGTTGATGCAGACTCCATGGAGGGAACTGTTTACTGACTTGCTTTCCATAGCTTGGTCTGCCTACGTTCTTATAGAACCTAAACCCAGCAGGACACCTTCATTCACCATGAGCTCAGCCCACCGCCATTGATCACTAAAAGAGAAAATGCCTTATAGCTGAGTCTCAAGCAGGCATTTCCTCAGGTGAGGCTCCTTCCTTTGATGACCCTTTGGCTTGTGTCATGTTGACACACAAAACCACCAGTACACTGTGCAATAGTATAAATGTTATTTATAGACAATTACTCTCTTAACATGTGCTGTCATCTATCATGAATGTAGCAGGAAATGGTTTCCTGGTTTGCAGGAAATGGTTAAAACAAAACAATAAAAAAATGGCAAATGAGTGAAAGTCTTAGGCACACAAATATATTAGAGACTGTTGTAGGTTCAAGGTCATAACAGATAACCAACAGGACTGAATGTCAGATAATGTAAATAGGAGAAGGTCACCATCATCAGATGAAATATGAAGACAGATAACTGGAGGGGTAAATGAAAGACATGTCCCCTGGAGTTTGTGAAACACTGAAAAGCAACTGAAGTGCTGTTTTAAAATGGATTTATATGATTCCATTCTGAAATTCCACACTTTGAGTTCTCAGTGGAGCTGTCAAATGTTAGCAGATAAAGTCAATAATCCAATTTTTTACTAAAGATAGAGGTCATTTAGTTGAAATAAATGATAATTTTAGCGACATTAGCAGACATTTTGATAAGTGTTGACAACTTTCTGAAGTACTTAGTGACATGATAAAACTTAGTTTCAGATCTGCTTGCTTCCATACATTGAAGAGTGGTACTCAATGACTGTAGGAAGCAGGTACAATAGTAGCCTGAGGAAGAGCATACTACCCCCAAATGCTGATTGATATGCCTGTAGAGGTTCTAGATAAAGGTGTTCACATGCTAAAAACAAATGAATCATAAAGGTTAATGTAAGGTTTCTCCTCCAGGAAATAACTTGTGTCTCTACATTTTTAAATATCGTGTACCTAAACTCACAATTCCTAACTCAGGAAAGGGCTGAGTGTCAAGAGAATGGAATTACTATTTTATATAAGAAGTTATTTGTAAGAGTTTGTTCTTCTTGAGTCAAGCATATTGTGCGGATAGCACATAGTCTTACTGCTGAATCAAGGCATTAAAACAACCAAGAAAATGGTGGCTGATGGTAGAGGAAGTGAGCTGTTACCAGTCTGCAGAGTGTGGTGTTTCATAGCTATAGTCTCTTAGTATTCAAGCATTTGTCCTGGCCTGTCCTTGGGGTTCTGACAGGATAGGCCCTCAGTAGCAGCCATTAAGAGCACCGCCTGTGCACATTCACTACATTTGTTTTTAAAAGGGCCCTGCCCACCTCCCTTCTTGTCTCTCTCTGTCTCTGTCTCAGTCTCTCTCTACCTCTCTTTTTTTTCCCACTGCTCCTGTCCCCAGAATTTGGTCTTCTACCTCCCCTTTCCCCTTTTTATGATCCCTTTCCCTATTAAAAACAAAAACAAACAAAAAACCCTCTGCTTGAACCCTGTTGTGTGCATCTTTCTCTTGTGAGCTCCTTTCCTTAAATTACAACATAGTCCCAATTAAAGTTCAATTTCAGTTACAAAGTGAGTTTGTAGTTAGCTTGGGTTACATGAAACCCTGTTTAAATACACACACACACACACACACACACACACACACACACACACACACACACACATATATATATATATATATATATATATATATAAACCAGATGTCTACTTTTCAAAAATTTATCATTCAGTGCTATTTGAACAAGTGGTACAGACAAAGCATCACATTTTAGGTTAGTGGTAGTTTGAATTTTTTTTTGGAGTAGAAATGTGTTTGAAATGTTTAATTTCTAGGTCTCATACTTAAGTCTTAGAGCTGACTTTTAAAATAGAGTTCATTTAAAATAGTTTGTATATGGATACTCGGTTTTTTTCCAATATTCTTTTCTTTCTTGGCCTCTTTTCCTGTCCCTAAGACATAGTTATTTGTCTGTGGTCCGGCTTTTTTCCTCCTCTGTCTTCAGGGTCATCGTTGCACTATATTCCAATACTATTTACTTGAAGAGTCAGCTTTTAAATATACATTTGTTGACCTTAATGGAAGGATATAGTTTATGTCTCACTGGTTTATGCCCTAATCTTATATTAGTAAATTTATGTTTTGTTATTGTAACAATATGATTTAAAAAAAATAAACTCAGGTCTGATAATGTTCCTAGTTCTGTTTCTGTCTCATATTGGTATAACTCCATGGTATCTGTTTTGTTTTCTATGAGCTCCAAAATTACAATATATGAGAAATTATGTCAAATTTTAATAGGAATTGCATTATATCTATACATTATATTAGTTGGGACATTTTTACTTTTTTAAGGACAAAATAGTTGCTACTGATTCTTTGAAAATTTGATACATGTGTAAAATGCATCTTAATCATATCTGTCTCCAAATTCCTCTCTCAAATTCCACTTGGTAACTCTTCCTAATAGACTGCCCTTCTAGCTTCAAGAATCTTTTTCAATAACCCCCTAAGTCCTATTAGTGTTGCTCATATGCTCACGTTTATGGGATAATCCAATGGACCATGGTCATCCTGCCAGTACTCAACCCTAAGAAATACAGAATCTCTGTTCTCCAGCAGCCTCAACTGCTTCTAAGCTAGGGATCAGGACTCAGGAACACTTTCCTCTCCATCGTTGAATGATACATATGTTTATACATGACACACACACACAATATGTACGTGTGTATGTATGTATGTATGTATATAGGTGGATGTATAGATAGATAGATGATAGATAGATAGACATGGTCATGTAGTATGGAATCATTAATAATTTCATTTCACTTTCTTTTTTCTGTTTGAAAAACACTTTTATTTTCCCTGCAAACTTAGACTGTATTGTCTAGGATCACACTGACAGTTGTGAGCGTTGGCATTCTTGTTTTTCTCCTAATCAGAAATTGAAGTTCACAATTTATCACAGTCCTCCATAAGATAAGTCTTATGATTATGGTTAATAATTAAGACTATAAGAAATCCTAGTCAATTGGCAAGCAGCATTCTAAACTAATATAAGACTCTGTGTTATTCTGGGTACCCATGTGGCGGCGGGGATTGGGTGGATGGAGTGAAGATTTATTGTAACATATCCCTAGTGCACAAATGGATTTGGGATCCCATTTCCTATGGAGGGATACTACTTCAGCCCAGATATATGGAGGAGGACCAAGGCCCTTCCCCAAAGGATGAGCAGACTTTGATGATCCTCCATGGAAGACATCACTATCCTTGGGGTGTGGGTGGGATGTGGGTTGGGGGGTTGGTGGGATGCATGGGAGGATGTGAAGGAGAAGGAACTGGGATTGATACGTAAAATAGGATTGTTTCTAAAATAAAAAAGACAAAAAACAGATTTTTCTGTGACATCATCATCATCTTGCTGATATCTAACAGACAGATGATTTGATCATAGTATATATTTGCATTCTTATCTTTGTGTTTGATTAAATAATATTATGATGCCACACCTGTGAGGAAGACTATTTGGCTACAAATGCATACACATACCTCTCTCTCTCTTTCTCTCTCTCTCTCTCTCTCTCTCTCTCTCTCTCTGTGTGTGTGTGTGTGTGTGTGTGTGTGCATGAGACAGAGTGATGGTCTGTCTCTCTTTCTCTTTCATGCACACACACACACACACACACACACACACACACACACACACACACACGCCACAAATAAATAAAAATAAGGTATCACACTTAAGAAAATAGACCTGTGTGCTCAGTGGTGCATTTACAGATTTCTAAATACAAGAATGTACACTGAAGATGTAAATTGCAGACAATAATAAACTAGTCCAAATAGATCTCTGCATTTACCAGTTAATATTAACTGTAACCAAGAAAGAAAATTTCCCCAAATGCAAAACTTTAATTGGGTTGTGTTTTCAGAGAAGAGCAACACAGACTCTGTTGGGTAATGTTTCATGCCTTCATCCAAAGTTTCCCTATGTCAATTTGGGATATGAATGAACAACTGCTGTGTGATTTCCCCTATTTTTCTGAAACATTTGAAGAGACATATTCACACCAGTAGAGCAACAACAGACCAAATAAATGATGCCACTCAGATTGAGCTTGGTGAAACAGGGAAATTGATGGGGTTTCTAACAGAATCATGGAGAAGAGGTTGTTCAGAGGTAGTGCACATCCCCTATGTCACTGAAGAAGACTACACAGCAACTGTTAATTATGTGACTCGTTGCTGCGGTACTACCTGCTGAGCCTTCATGATATCCATGATTTATTAATGGGCAGAATTGGGAGGGCCATCTGAGAGTGACCATAGCTGCCCAGGTTTCATGATCACCTACAGGAGAGTGTTCCACTACACCAAACTTCCTACTATTTAATTCAGCAATGTTATTACCTTCTACATTGTTAAAATCACACTGGCCCTAATTGAAGAGGGATAGTTGGACACCACTTGCCTTTCTTCTTCTTTGACTGGTAGAATGCAACAATAGTAAGTCTGATATGATTCGAGGCTGGGTTGCAAAAGATCCATTTCGCCTACACTGCTTAGGATATTGTTAGATTTAATTCTCTTCCTGTCAGAAAAAGGCTCAAGATACATTGTCAGACATATATATGCACGGGGAAGGGCTTTTAGCTGGTGGCCTTGGCTAAGTTTCTGTAGCAATGCTTCTACCGCAATCCTGAGAGAATGCTGTTTTGGAAATTTTAGCTGTTTGCGTTTCCCCAAAGATACCTGATAAGGTTTAAGAAGAGCTGGGAGAAATAATGCATGATGTTTTATTATGCAGCAATATAGTAGAAAATGATGCACGGGATGTCAGCAAATCCTTATAAACAAGTACTAAAAATGCGTATGAGAGAAAAATCATATTGGACTTATGCTCTCCATGGGTATTCTAAGACCCACATTCTCTGATGCTTATTTGTTAGATCTGTGATTTTAAATGAATTACAAGAATTTTTATTCACCAATAAGACAGGAATTAGAATAAATTTTGAAATTTGCAGAGTTGCCAAATGAGAAGATGCACATAACAAATTTTAATTTCAAATATGAGAGGAATACCCACCTATATAGCTATGCCACTCATACCATCATTATCCTATTGTTATACATTAAATATAATTACATATTCATTTATTATATGAATTTTATTTAACAGTAGTTCAAAGAGACGTAAAAGTTGCCATTTATTTTATAGTATTGTATGAAAATGTACTAGATGATTTTTTCCACTAAGAAAAAATACTATATTCAATTTTTAGCCCAACCAAATACTCTATAGTGCTTTAAACAGAACCAGGAAATATACTTTCAATCTCACTGAGAACACATGAAATTACTCTCAACCTCATGAGGCTTCACCACACCACATTTTACCATGTGTATTCCATTTTGTTATTTCAAAGTTGCAAAGCTTACTTTGCTCTTACCATTAAATGCTCATTAGTTTCCTTCTGCTTTTTCTTTTCTTTGCCTTTCATTTTTTTCTGTGATATCAGTGAGGTAAGGATCAACCACCCTTCAGCTTACATGATTCCAAAGAAAATGATTCACCTGGGAGAAGCATCTTTGAGATGAATATAAAGGAGAGCAGCATGTGTTTTAGCCGTATACAAAACTGCTAAAAATGAAAACTGTTTTCTGATGTTTTTAAGAGAAGAATTTATTTTTATTTGATTTGATTAGTAAACCTTATCATTACACTGTGGCAAATATGGATACAGATTCAATAAGTCTTTGAGACAAGGATACTTTCTGGTTTCATGACCTTTCTATAAAATGATGACAAAGATATATCAAAAGAGAGCTAGTGCATTTCAAAACATAGCAAAAAAAAAAATAAGGCGGAGATTTTAACAGTTTAAAACATTTTATCCTTTCCATGGCTACCAAATAGTGGGGCATTTTTAAACTACTTATAGAAGAGCTGTTAAATTTTACTGCCAACATCAGGAGAAGGACAATTACTCACATGGATCTTTAACAGGTTTTGTGTCTAACAGCTTTGACACTATCACGCTGATTTTTGTCCCTGCCCTGATGAGTAGCCTTGAGAAGTGTCTGGCTGTCTGGAGTCTAATGTCACTGCAATTAAATCCCCTCAGGAAGAAGTAGCTTTAGAAGATGTGACCAGACTGGAGACACTGATACTTGTTTAGATTTTGAAAATGCATCATCGATCATGGCTACTGATTTCGACAAACAGCTCTCACGGAGGGAAGGTAGGATCTGAGCTTCTGTCTTGATATTTAACTTGGTAGAAAATGAAGTCTTTCCCAGCACTTCAAGTCTTTACTCTGGTATGTAGCCAATGCTTTCAGCTGATAATCCGAAGGATGTCAAATAACCTTTATTTCCCAGAGGTCACTTTGATCTTTTTCTTGCCATTCTGACCTCATAACAGACCTATTCATTTTAAGTCCAATGTCAAACATGAGAAAGAGAAAGTTTCATTTTTTTCCAGGCTTGTAGCCTTATTTGTTGTAGCTTTTATTAATATCAAGCCACCCTAATTTCAGAATTTTTTGTGCATAATAATATTACTGGTAGCTCATAGAATGTCAAGTGAAATATTAAGAACTTGAATAGAATGTATTGATTTTGACAAAGGACTAGCATTAGTAATACTAAGGGGTCTCAAGTTAGAAGTGACAAAAACTCCCAGAACACTTTAGAACATTTGTATTTCCTTCTTCTCATTTTAATTTTGGCAAGGATTCAGAGGATTCAGAGAGACAGAGAGACAGACACAGAGACAGATAGACACACACAGAGAGATACAGACAGAGAGAGAGACAGAGAGGGGGGAGAGGAAGAGAGGGAGAGAGTAAGAGGGGCAGGAAGAGGGTGAGAAGGACAGGGAGAGGGACTGGGAGATGGCAGGGAAGGGAGAGAGAGAGAATGAAAACAAGAACCTAAGACCTTGTGATATGAAATAAAATAAAGTCATGTAATCAATCAAATGCACGTTCTGTTGAAAAGTCATCAAAAAGTTCAGTTAATAGGCAAGTCTTTGCTAGCCTGGGGCACTATTTTCTAGGAGATTCCTCTATCCCAGAACTCCAGCCTTCTTAATCTACATATTTTTCAATTACTTCAATTATGCACATTTGAAGATGAAGTTAAGTGATTCCAATTACAGTGTTCAAGATATGGTATTTTTATTCCAAAGAAACTGTCCCAACATGTAGATATTAGTAAAAAGTGATCATATAATGAAATTTAAGAAGTGGATAATGTTTAAAAGCCATGAAAATAAAGAGAACCATGGAATCAAATCATATTTCATTAACTATATGCATCATATTGGATAATGTAAACTACTAAAAAGCTCATAACTTTTCTTTAAAAGTTTAAAAATTACATTTTAAAAATTGTAGGTGATAAATTATTGACAGTATGATATTTGTCTCTATGTGTTTAAGAATCTTTTGATAACATAAATTTAAAAAGTAAATTTTTTGTTTCTTGCTATGGCATATAATGTTTACAGATTTTTCTATTAATTCTCATCAAATGCAGATTTTGAGAATATTTTCTTCATTCTTTAAGTTGTCTCACTATTCTGTCAATTTTTTATTTTCCTTCTTAAAATTATATAAATCACATGTCAACCTATTGAAATATATTGCTTCATTATCAATACAATGTCAAGATGCCCTTATTTTCCACTTTTAAATCACTATGGATTTACACACAATGTTAGTGTTTAATCCATTCTGATAGTATATGAGATAGGAACTCAATACAGTAGAGGTAAAGAAACTGGTTTAAAAATGGGCAAGAGAATTGAATATTCATTTCTTGGACTGCGAAATGACCAAGAGAGATAAACATAGACTTTCTCCACTATCAGTTTTCATGGAAATGCAAATCAAACCATGATGATATATTTGTAATTCTGTTATGCTTTTTTTAAACAAAATGACAAGTGCAGTGAGAATGTGGAGAAAACAGAAACATAATATATGCTTATTAGTTTACATTAACAAAGACATTGCTTAGAACAGTATTTTGATACCACATATTTCAGTGGCATCATCATATATGCCATAATTTCCATTTCTGTTTATGTGTCCCAAAGAAATCTCTCTCCCTCTCTCTCTCTCTTTCTTCCACCCACCCACCCCCCCCACACACACACTCACACACACAAATACTCTAATATCTCTCTTAGAATATTTGTATTTCAATTTTTTCAGCATCATAGGCAACAGTGAAGATATTGAATTAACCTAAGTGTCCATTGGCAGATGAATGAATAGAGGAAACAGACCTAAAGAAACATGCAAATATATGGTCTTCCACTCAGTCTTAATCAAAACAAACATCTTTTAATTTGAGACACTATTAGTGAACCAGAGGATATCTAATTAAGTGAAATGAAGGGGCAGACAGGTACCGCATGGTTTTCCTTAGCTGTGAGTTGTGAAATAAACTAATAAATTGAAAGGTTAATTTGCATGGTTTTTAGGACCTACAAGAAAAACACAAATGATGAGTTGAAGTCATAGCACTGGAGAATGCTTGAATAAATTTCAAAGATCTGATGTACAGCATAGTACAAGGTTTGCGCTGATGTTTTATAGACTTGAAAATAGCTAAGGTAGTATACCCTATGTCTCTTATCACACACAAAATACTTCATGTAAATGTGATAGATAAGTTAAAGACACAAATAGTTATGCCATAGTAATATGTGCAAAATATAAAGTCCTATGCAATAAATATATTTTTTACTTATCAAAAAGCAAAATTATTTGAAAATAAGGATTATTTCTTTATCTGTTTGTGTATACTGATTACCCTATATTTTCTTTTTATTGATGAAAATTAATTTCACAAAAATGTTGGCTTTGTTTTGCCATTGAAACGGGCATGTGGGCATGTAGGATGTTTCATGTGCTTATGTACACTGATATCACATCTACAGTTGGCTGTATCCTCATTTTTTGGTTCAGAGATGATACATAATTTTGTTATTTATCAATTCTCACAACTACAAATAGAAATTATAACCATTCTTTGTCATATAGCTGTTGTGGGCCTATACCTACATAAAAAGATATATGAGAATCCCTTTTTGTGAGTGAAGGACTTACAGAAGAATGTTAGCAAATAATGGGAGGCCAATAGTTGACTTGTAATTTGCATGAAATTATGTCATCAAACTTGGTTTGACTGTAAGATTTCTGATTCATAGATTATAGAAAACAGTACGACTTCATTCTTTTCAAATAGATAATATTGCCAGTGGGAATATTTAACAAATCCATTCCCAAATTAATAAAATATCTGTTTAACTAGGGTCTTCTTAATAGAGTAACCAGAAATCAATGTACATTCATTCAAATTATTATATTGTTCCTTATGAAGTGAGAATAGGGTGTTATTAGACACTGGTAAATACACCTCCTTCAGATTTAGGAATTGTGTATTGGAAGAGCATAAAGTATTTGCTAATAGAGCACTGAATAATGTAACAGTTCCTTTCCACAAATGATTTGAAGTGACTACCAACGATTACTAAAGATTTACCCTTTTATTTTATTCTGTGTGTATGTGAGCCTGTGTTTCTTTGTATGTATTTGACATTTCAGGGAACATTAATTTCCATTTAATGTAATAATGTTTACAGAATATAGTCCATACTATAAATCAACCCTAACAAAGAATGGCAAGAGACAGCTAAAAACTACGGAAGAGATTTTTTTTTTCTGGTAAGTATCATTTAATTGCAGTGCACATGTTTTCATGTAAGTACAGTATCATGGAAAAAGTACCACAAGCTTAAGTACAATCTTAAGATTGTCAGAAGAACTGATTAATTTTGCTCTCTTTCCCATTTTCTCAACAATCTTTGTCTTCAGAGTGGATAAATGCAGTGTCACTCTGGGTTCGCTTGGCAATCTTAAAATTGTCACAAGAATGGATTGGGTGCTGTTTCCTCTTGTTACAATCTTTGTCATGAGCTCACTCAGACCTCTTAATGCTTGATATACTCTCACTCTCATTACATATTCTCAGTCCCATAACAAAGATTATAATGAAAGAAGAAAATGTCATAAAATTAATCCATTCTCATAACAGTCTGTAACGAGGGTAGAAAATTGAGCAAAATTAATCCGTTCTCATAACAATCTGAAGATTGTAATGAGAACAGAAAATGGCATGAAATTTATCCTTCTTGTGACAATCTTCAAATTGTAACAGGGTAGGAATGGGATACAAGATTAACAAGCCCTTGGGACAAAGGCTCTAACTAGAACTGAAAATCATACCAAATTAATTTGAATATATGGATGTGGAAAAGTGTGTGTGCATATATGCCTTTGTGTGTGTGTGTGTGTGTGTGTGTGTGTGAGAGAGAGAGAGAGAGAGAGAGAGAGAGAGAGAGAGAGAGTTCTGATAATCTTACATAGTCTCTTAACTATAGTGTCATGTTAAAATCAACAAAATTACTTTTAATTATTTAAACACTATATCCTTATATTTTGATGAGTTAGTAATTAAAACAAATGTTCATGTTCACTCTTCACCTACCCGTGAAGATAAACAGTTTAGAAGGATAGCAAAGACATGGAATTTATGAACAGCCCATTTCTCATCCAAAATTTTAGTTGAATATAATCATGTAAAATAAATAGCAACATTTTAACCTAATTTAAAACATTAGTCATATGACCAAAACACAGTCCACAATAGATTAGGTTTATGAACAAATATCAGTGTTCAAGTACAACATTGATGAATAAGGGATGAAAGCAATGCAGAGTGGCAATTGTGAAATGCATTGTGCGTGAAGGAGTATCACTTCTATGGCAGAGAAATACAGAGATAAAATTTAATAAAGAACTGTATAAGTGCTAGTTTTTATTTTCATTTTACCCTTAGTGTTATCATTATTCCACTTTTAAATATGACATGTTTTAATAACATTATTACCTCAACCCATTGTCTCCTGAAACACAGTTCTGTATAGAATTGTGAAATACTAGGCTAATATGCAATTTTAATTATCTGGATGCTGTCCAGGAAGAATATTGAAATTATTTAAACAAAGAATCTAAATCAGTCTCATAGCATTCAGACAATAAGTATGCATTTAATTGAAATATAATTGCATCCTTTCCCCCCTTCCTTTATTCTCTGCATCCCTTCCTGGGTAGCATTCCTTGAACCCCTCCCATGTTTCCCCAATCTTAAGATGATAGGCCTTTTTTCCTTATTGTTACACACACACACACACACACACACACACACACACACACACACACACACGTGTGTGTGCGAGCATGTGTGTGTGTGTGTGTGTGTGTGTGTGTGTATGTGTGTGTGTGTGTGTTTATGTGTGTGTGAATACAACCTGCTGAGTCCACTTTTGTTGTTTGTGTATATATTGCAGAACTGGTTACTTTGCATTGGACAACCAATAAGGGACCTCATGCCTGGGGATGGCTGATTCTCCTTCTCCCAGAAGTCATTATTGTCTGTAATTCTTTATAATGGGGTTGGACCCATGAAATTTCCCTTTCACATATCCATTGATATTGCCCATGTTCCAGTCTCACGTATGCACTAATTTCTAGGAGACACCATTTCACAGCACACTTTTTGGTATTCGGATTCTTAACATTTCTTCTCACCTTGACTCTCATGTCCCCCTGAGTTCTAAGTGCAGTAGCTACTATGTAGATGGACCTGCTGGGGTTGTGCTCCCTCCAATCTGTCAATCTCTTCATTGTCTTCATTTGTGCTTCTCTGTGATAGGTTTCCAGTTGCTGTAAAGAGAGGTTTCTTTGGTAAAGGGTGACAGGCATCTATTGTGTAAGATTATTCTGACCCAGAAAAGTGGTGGTAGGAGATCCTTTTCCGATGTCCCTGATCTCACTAGCACTGGGAAGCTGAGTGACCTTCAGTCAAATGGTACAGCTGTTGTCCCTGACATGTCCCTCTTATTACACTTTTGTATATATTTTATCACACTGTAATTTTCATGTTTCACAGGTGTGACTTTTGCGTAAGACTGTTGCATTACTTCCCTTCCTGCTCATTTGCACAATCATTTTGGAATAAGAGAAGCTACACTGCAGGAAGGAGGCTTTCAGATTAAATCTGTTGGGTAATCTGAGTCCTGTGTGCTTCACGTGCAATGATATCAACGATGCAAACCCACCATCAATCTTGAGAGGCTAACAGGGGTCATAGCAATAATCTATATTGTTTGGGGAGTCACTTTGACTACCATGAATAAATATTCCCTTCACTGTCCAGAGATCTTCTGTGTTCTGTCCAGTTTTCCTCTATTCAGGGTCACCCTTTTCCCCACACCCATCCTCTAGGGCAATCCCTCTCCCTCTCTAGCTTCTCTTTCCTCCTGAAACTTTTGTTAGCAGTGTTTCTTAGTCCATTGTCCATAACAGGCTTATACTTCAGTGTTAGTGACAGAAACAAAACTATCTCTGTATAAATTATCCATGAAAAGCTATTTTGACTAATTGTGAAATAATACAATGAAACACTTCACGTAGCATACAAGATTTCACCTATGCAATTTGGCCATGACAAAAATGGCTACTTTTACTTTCTCATGTTAGATATTATCTCTAAATATCTCAATATATGGAGACAAGCAACTTTATGGTGCCACAGTGTGAATGATCCATCGTAGAGCAATGATCATGCATTGATTGTGACATTTACTTCACTGGCATTATACCACTATTGCTCTATGAGGCTGAGGGACAGGATTGGGATAGCTGTGGAGTCGCGCATCAATAGCAGCTAAGTTGTGTGCAGAAAGGAATAAGACCATCAACTGCGTTGCTGCAGAGGTTCAGAATAAACAACTGTGGCACGCTATGGCTACAATTAAACACTGTATTGCAAAGATTGGAAAGCAATTAGGAAGTATGCTCAACATTTTCTTCATCTGGGAATTTCAGATGTCAGCACAGATTGCAAGAGACAGGTAAGTTTAATCCAATTTAAACATAATTAAAACATGTATTAAGCATTATAAACATCATACTCATATACTGTAGTTATCAGTGACATTTCATGCAAAAATAACAAAATAAAATAAACTCCTATGAGAAAAGAAATTATTTCCCTTCATAAGCCGGGCCCATGGTTTACACTTCAAAAAAACTAAATTTTAAGAGATTTCCTCCTTACTTATGTTTTTATTCAGAAAACATGATTTTCACCAATAATGTATTAAATTGGAACACACCTATAGCTAAGGATAAAGCAGATAGGGACAATGGGACAGTACAGAGACAAGGCTCCTCTTTCTGGGATCCTATCCTGGTGCTTTTGCCCCTCACCTTCCTACAGTACTCCACGGACCGTATGAATCTGCTTATGATGTCTGTTCTTTCAAAGCTTCTATGAGCAGCTCTTCCTTTCTGTCTTTCATGACAGGACCTTTACAACCTTTCCATGAACGGCTAAATAAATGAAAAGTTTTCCATTTCTTCTCTGGTCAGCAAAAAATAGCTTTTGTTGGTGATGAAAAGTGCAACCTCCCAAATTTCTCATTTTTCCACGAAGCCAAAGCTTTACTTTCTGGAGGTTTTCGCAAGTGCCGTGTATCACTATATTTATCTTTCCCCTGGATGTTGAAAAATGGGTAGCAATTTAAAGCCAGTCCGTGCTTGTTTCTCAAAATATGGAGAGATGGCCAAGTAACATCCATGTCTAGGTTGGCTTATATTGATTAGATGCTTGTTCTTATCAAACATGCACTCATAATTGTGGTTCCAATTATATGTGTTTCTCATTTCTTTAAGTGTAGAAGGTCTAGCTAAATAAGGCATCCATAATTGTCTCAAAATCCCCCTCATAAAAAACAATACATTAAAGTATGCTAACTTAACTATACCAGCAATTTTTGAAATACTATCTTTCATGTTTAAGATAATTGGTGTTCAATAATCCATTCTAGGTATAATAATTACATATAACAGCAAGGAATTCAAGTCCCCATTTCTTTTTAAAGAATGGGGTAAATGTCACAAAAGAGTTTTGCATCTAACAATTTATTGCAATTTTAACAGTACACACAGAATTTTAAGAACTGCTCCTGGAGGTACAAAGTCTTGAAATAAAGGAAAATGAAAACTAGGCTTTACATCTAGGTGGTGCATAAAAATGAATAAAGCCAATAAAACTAATAATAATAAATATCTCAATTTACTACTGTTGCCATCCATTTCATTTCTAAAATATATCTTCAAAACGATAGGCTACATGATCAGAAACTGAAATTATCACTTATTTTTAGGAAGCACTGTAGACCTGGGAAAAACTTTGTAATTGTTATGAAGTATGAATCTAATCCATTTATAATGCATGCTTTAATGTAAGAACAAAATAAGTATTTGTGAAATATTTGTGTCTGCCCTCTAAGTAAAACTAATTAATACGTGAATACATTACACTGTTTATGCTTTAATTACAAAGCAAATAAAAAGAGGTTCTTTCAACATCTATTGGAATGAATTTGCACTATGTTCACATTTCCTGACCATAGTTTTTGTAGACATTTAGGAATTTAAATATGGAACATTGTCAAAGACAATCACAAATTGAAATCATTAGGTAGGTAAAATGACAAATCATTCATACACCATAAAAGCATTCTGTCAACCAGAAACCTGGATATGTGAACATTGATGTTTGCTAGTAGAACTAATCTCTCTGTGCAGATTGCAGTATACCCTCAAAACTGGGGTCAATTATATGCACAGCTCTGTTGTGATTTGTGGCCAAATAATTATTGCTTTAGATACTATTAAATTGTCACCATTAATTTTATATCACGACTTTAAATAAAAAACCACGGGAAAGCTAATTTGTCAATTATTAATTGAGTAAAAACCACGGATTTTCACTGATAAGAATATGTCTTTTCTGTGGGATGTTGGTGTGTCAGCATATCAAGAACATGAAGATCAGGTGCCTGAAAAGGAATCACCACTGATGAATTCAGAGGTGGAGATTGTGGAGATGAAAATGGAAATAAGGACAGAGCAGAACTAGAGTCATCTGGTGTAGTAACTCTATTATTTGCATGAGAGGAGGACCTACTATAGCATTTCCTATAATTAGAAGACCTACAAAGGTGTGCTGACAAAATTGTTTGAGTGTTGAGTTGAAGCAAAATTAGATTAAAAAAAAACCACAATAGCAATGGATCTAGCATGAGGTTTGCCTTATAAGAGTCTATGATGATAAACAAAATAGCTTTGGGGGCTGTGGAGGACTGGTTAGGGTCTGCACACAGGACGAAGAATCATCAAGATTTCTTTAGTTGTCATTTGTCCTCAGTCTTTACTCCCACAGTTAGAACATGATTGTCATATGCCAGGCATCACAGGATCATAAAAATAAGAAAAATTCAAAGAAGCTCTATATTTGTCAGGTAACACCATATAAAAACCCCTCCTAAAACTAACACTAGCTGACTTGTATTCTACCATAACAATCTCTAATGGCCTAGGTTTGAAAACAGTAGGAAATTCGGCCCCTTGGTTCAACTATTCTTGATTGAAAACTCAGTAACCCTGAGATGAGATTAAATGAGATGAGAAGCTCAAGTTGAAAGATTGTTCAGTTGTGACTACAGCACTGCTTCTAGATCTTTTCTCCCATAGTTTATCTTTTGTCTCTCTGCTTACTCTGAATTTGCCATTCATTATCTAAGTCTAGCTAATGTTCCCTCATTTCTCCACAATTCCATTGTTATTTAAAACAGAACAAAACAAAGAATGTATATGAAGAGAAACCACATGCTCATGCCTCACTTTGGGATATGTGAATATGAGTTGACTTTTTAATAAAGCTTTTTCAACATTATAGAATACTGTTACTACAGACAATTGAGTATCTATGTAGTTGCTTGCCTAAGACGTCTTTATAAACAGTGGGGAAATTGTTCACACATATGGGACAGAAATGTTATTAAAGAGGAAACCGCTGGAATTGCAAAGTAGCTGTATTTGCTTAATATGGGCCATCCACCGAAACTTGGCAGAACTTAAATTGTAAATGTGTATAATGGACAGATTATAATGAACAGGTCATTAAGTTGGCTGTTTTCTGGACTTGTCCCTGAGTTCACAAGGTGCCTTCACATTTACAATTTCATATTTCAGTTTCTTTCAATTTTTAAGCTATTTATTTTTCTTAGAATATAATTATATCATTTGCCCAGTCCATTTCCACTTTATAAAATGTTCTCTTTTAAATTTATGGCATCCTTTTCCATTCATTGTTGCATCGTGAATATATGTCTATTTATATACACAAATTTTCCTAACTACAACCTGGTCTATCTGTGTAATGGTACTTGTGCACATGTTTTTAGGGAATAGTAACTCTAAGGGTACAGTAAGGGCATACATAACCTGGCAGTAACCAGAAGTCATCTACTTATACTTGAGACCCCCCTCAACAAGGTAGACATCATCCCTTGTACTGGAACATTGCCAAATACCATGTGAAGTCATGGATCTTGGAGGTGAATGTACATCCACCACTTAAATACCTGTCCTTATACTCACAGTTAAGTGTAGCCCTCATTGTCCTCAAGGATATTTCTCTTTCCTTTCTTAAAAAATAAATCACAGTTGGGGTAATCACCAGTCTAAAAGTATAGCAGAATATTGTTAGACATCATTGCATTGGGATGCTTTTCTCCAATCATGTTTGGTTCTATCCTAGGTATCTGGGTTATTCAGCCTCTGGGGCCCTGTTACTCCAGGCAGCGTCATGGGTGGGTTCACTTTTGTGGCATGGTTTTCTGGCTAGGCAAGATATTTGTTGGCCACTCCTACAATATCTGCACCACTACCTAGGCTGGAAAGACTATGGTTGTGTGGCTCGGTTGTAGCCTAATACCTTCACTGGAAGTCTTGTCTGATCACAGGTAATGGCCAGTTCAGGCTAGACCTTTCATCCAGTAACTTATGGAAACACATGCAGAGACACACAGCCAAACATTAGGCCAAGCTAGGGGAATCTTGCTGAAGAGAGGGCAGAAGGATTGATTGCACAAGACAAAGGAGTCAAGGACATCACATGAAAATCCACAGAAACAAATAACCTGGGTTAATAGCAGTTCACAATCTGAACGTGCAACCAGGGAGCCCGAATGGGACCAACTTAGGCACACTTCTTGTTATGTGACAGTTCTGTAGCTTGGTCTACTTGTGGGATTCCTAGCAGTGGGATCAGGGGCTGTCCCCAATACTTTGACTGGCTCTTAGGAACCTATTCCCCATACTGGATTGTCTTGCCCAGCCTTAATAAGAGGGAAGATGCTTAGTCCTTCTGCACCTGATATGCCTTGCTTTGTTAATATCCATGGGCCACCTGCTGCTGTCTGAACAGAAACAGGAGTAGTGGATTAGGAGTGGGTGGTAGAGGGCATGTAGGGTGGGGGAGGGAATGGGAGGAGAGGAGGGAGAGGAAACTGCTGTGGAGATGTAAAATAAATAAACAAATTTAATTAAAACAACAAGAGAAACAAAAGCCAAACAAGAGAAAATGACAACAACATAAGCAGAAGTAGCCATGGCTCTATTCCAAGAAGCTCACTGAATATATCCCCTCTCTGTGTGTCTAGTGTCATCGAACACTTGTAGAATATAATTTCTGCACAGAGAGCTATATTCCTTGGTCACACAGCCTTTTCTGAAGTCTAGAGCCAAGTGGGAAGCATTTCCACCTGCCTCTTATTTTGTCATTCATGATGCTGTATGTAGCTCTACTAATTTTTATGAAGTGTACCTGAGCTGTTTCCCTGTTGTTGTTGTTCTTTTTTTTATGCTGTTCTACACCATTTTTCCCACCTTGTTTGCCCACCCTGAAAGTCCCTACTAATTGCTTTTGTTATCTTATTTTGTCCTTAAATTTTGTTTTAATGCCTTGTGTTTGCCTTTAGTAACGTTTAGGTTTCATGCAATATGAGTCTTTAAAATAGAAAGGTAAAGGCTATATAATTTAAATATGTGTATTTAAAATAATTTTGCACTATGTAACTTAAAGGACATACCATGTATTCAGTCAACAAAACAACCACTATATATTTCCTAGGAAAAAGAAAACCATAAAGCTTGTCTTTAAAAATACATTTGCAATGTATCTTAGGTGCAATAATTTCCCCACTATCTAATAAATGATGCTCCAAATTAAGCTAATACTTCTAACATGATACAGATGATACTACCATCTCATATAAACACACACACACACACACACACACACACACACACACACACACACACACACACACAGTCACACTCATGGCTATTGAAAGAAAGTGCTTCGTTTAGACAGTGCAGAAAAATAGCACTTTACATGTAGATCCTTATTAAGCTTTATTACAGACATTTGAACAATTGTATCCTGTCACTTCTGACAGCTGTACTTACAAGCAAATACTGCTATAAAAATTCCTTCTGATTCCTAATAGCCCTGAGATTTCACACAATACTTTATAAGAGATAAGGAATAAGTATAAGGACTAAAAGCAAAGTTAGAGAGGATAAAGTCTCAGTGGGACTGACGAGTTTCACTCTTTAGGAAAAAATAGGAAGCAGAATCACATTTATTTAAGTTTACAGATTAGTTCTGGTTCTGTGGGGATTTTTGTATCTCCTTGCTTCCTACTGGTACAATATAAATTGAATCTGCTGATGGAGAGTTTGCACGTATCTGAATTGAATATCGTTTTGGCTGTATTTCTACTATGAGTAAGTTAATTTCTTTTGCTTGTAGAATTATCATGGAAATTATCATGAAACCTTTTCCCCTAGAACTATTAACTGAGCATGTGAAGAAAGGTAATATAAGGAAAACAGAGAATTAAAAAAATAGAAAATATAGTCGGTTCATTTACTTACTTCTGTAGTATCTTTGAGATAATAAAAAAGACTCATTTTTCAATACAGTGAGAGTTTCTTAACTGTTAGCATTTTTTTCTTTCACTTCTTAGTACAATGAAAAGATTCAGCCCCACTGAAAATATAGAATAAGGGAAAGAATAAGCACAATGGTTCAAATTGAATTCATAGACATCATGGATTTGAAAATCATAAGTGAAGATGTGACATTCCACTTTTGACAAAATAATTAAAATACCTCTATTAACATTAGTTCATTTAAATGGAAGTTTATGATTTTCCCAATCTGAATTTGTCAAACTTGCCATCATATAAAGAATTGTAAAGCCATGGCTGATGTTACAGCCTCGGGATTTGAGTGCCTTTTGATGCATAGGGAAATGCCTTCACATTTTCCTATCTCCAGTTACATTAATTATTGTTTCCATCTGTATAGTAGGAGATTCTTCTTACTTTACAAATAATCACATACAGTATATGATATGTTATTGGAGGGTTTGTCGATTACAAACCCAAACAAATAAAAGCAAAAGAAACTCTTTTGTTCTGAAGATGTCATTGTTCTATAGCTCTCAACACCGAGTCTGGACATTAGAAATAATATTTCTGTGGTTTATTGGATGAACAACCACCGGCATTTTATGTAAACATTAGAAATTACTCTCTTTGAATATTCAGAAACCTTAATGCCATTTAGACCACTAGTATGAATGGGGTGAAAATATTAAATGTGAAAGTGTAACAAATTACATTAAGTGTTGCATTTAATATTGCTGGACGAAGAGGATGGAGAGTGTATTTTACTCTAGTATGTAGGACAGTGTTATTTTCTGCATTCATTTCACTGCAGCTTGAAAACCACATAAATTTTGATAAATTTTCTATGAGTACAGAAATGTTTTCATGTGTAGCTTGTGTACTTATAAACAGAGAATCAATGCAAGAATATTGGAAAGGAATAACTTGTGTTTATATAATTTTGTTTAATTTCATAATTTGAGCCTCTAATCCTTTACTGGTTATTGAAAGGGGACTCATAAGAAAACTTCAAACTATTCATTCACTGTTTTATTCCCATTTTACAATCAAGAATATATTTTGAATAATACAAATTAGTGTTTGGTTTTTTTCTGTAGATTCACTCAATAACTGCAGAAGATTCTATTTCACT